>NC_092338.1:153314605-153624736 GCF_046630445.1 Rutidosis leptorrhynchoides | reverse complement strand
CGAAATCGAATATGCCCTTTTTTATTAAGTCTGGTAATCTAAAAATTAGGGAACAGACACCCTAATTGACGCGAATCCTAAAGATAGATCTATTGGGCCTAACAAACCCCATCCATAGTACCGGATGCTTTAGTACTTCGAAATTTATATCATATCCGAAGGGTGTCCCGGAATGATGGGGATATTCTTATATATGCATCTTGTTAATGTCGGTTACCAGGTGTTCACCATATGAATGATTTTTATCTCTATGTATGGGATGCGTATTGAAATATGAAATCTTGTGGTCTATTGTTACGATTTGATATATATAGGTTAAACCTATAACTCACCAACATTTTTGTTGACGTTTAAAGCATGTTTATTCTCAGGTGAATACTAAGAGCTTCCGCTGTTGCATACTAAAATAAGAACAAGATTTGGAGTCCATGTTTGTATGATATTGTGTAAAAACTGCATTCAAGAAACTGATTTCGATGTAACATATTTGTATTGTAAACCATTATGTAATGATCGTGTGTAAACAGGATATTTTAGATTATCATTATTTGATAATCTACGTAAAGCTTTTTAAACCTTTATTTATGAAATAAAGGTTATGGTTTGTTTTAAAATGAATGCAGTCTTTGAAAAACGTCTCATATAGAGGTCAAAACCTCGCAACGAAATCAATTAATATGGAACGTTTTTAATCAATAAGAACGGGACATTTCATATATCATGTTGTTTTTACAAGTTTTAACGTTCGTGAATCGCTGGTCAACTTGGGTGGTCAATTGTCTACATGAAACTCATTTCAATAAATCAAGTCTTAACAAGTTTGATTGCTTAACATGTTGGAAACATTTAATTATGCAAATATAGTTTTCATTTAATATATAATCATGGAAAAGTTTGGGTCACTACAGTTAACCTAGCCGAACCGGTTAGGGATTTACTAGTTCAGAGGTATGGTAACTCTACATTTAACGATTGGATCCGCTTATTTACCACGCGTAGAACTATATATAGAGAATTGTGTTTTGAATTGCTTAGCATTATAGAGTTAAATAATCAGGTTACTATGTTAGGAGATAAAAGTTTTATTAGATTTCTTTTAGGAGGTACAATGTACAGAATGTCCATGTTAGACATCGCTAGAGCTTTACTGATCTACACCCCTGCTGAGATTATTACACCTGATTGTAATAGTTTAATTGCTGAAGGTGAAAGAGTAGATAGGAATTTTGACGCTAACGCCATATGGAGGCGTATGTCACAATTTAGGGAGTTTACGCGGGGTGGAAGACACTCCTACTTAGATATTGATAGAGCAGAGCTCCGGGTAATACATAGATTCTTAGCAAACTCAATTACACAAAGGGGTAGAAACAAGGAAAAAATGACCTTAAACGATTTATTTTACCTTAAGTGTATTCGAGACCCGAGGAGCTTTGTTAACATTCCTTATTGCGTAGGCCACTATTTGTCTAAAGTTGTTGAGGGTATGCAAGCAGGAAGTATTATAGGGGGAGGTATTTTTGTTACTCTCATTGGAGAGTACTTAGGTGTAGATAAAGAGCATGGGGGTCCGATGGTAGAGATTGAGGAACAAGCCGAGAGAATAGGCTTGCAGGTTTATCAAGGTGCAAAGGTACTAAAACGGAGGCACAATATGCCAATACCATATCAGGGCACCCATCCACAGGTAGAGAGGGGTTCGGATTAGGAGATGGAGGAAGCAGATGACATTAGGGATGTCATTAGGGATAGTTATACTGATGTCTTCTGTGACAACCCAGAAATTTCCAACCAAATTTAAACTTTAATCTTTATATGTTTTTCTGACACGATAAGCAATATTTGTTAAGTTAAATTGAAAGAATTTTAAACTATGTTCATACATTCATTCAACCTCGACCATGTTCCAACGATTCACGAACCATTAAACGAATATGATTATATATGTATATATATTATAACTTGAAACGTAAATAAAATATTAGATTAAATACTTTATATAATTGTATCTGTTTCAAAATATTTATCAATGGAATTAGAAGATAAGATCAAATGATTGAATTATCAGATATATTGAATTATGATTACAAGTCTCTGTTGAAAGGCCCACGTTGATTTGAGAAATCTTTCCGTTTTAATAATATTCGGAAAATGGTAAAGTGATTTATAAATAAGAATAAATTGTCAATCATTGAGAACTAGACAAAGGATAGTGGAAGATTGAATTTCATGAAGACTCGATTGATCTATTTAGTTTCAAACGTACAAAAACGTTTTTAGTTTAAAAAGAACTTTATTATTAAAACGTATATAACTTTTATAAATATCTAGAACCACTTTTGACAACTCATTACTTAACTAGTATGATAAAGATAACGATATTTATATTTTATTTTATTAAATATATATAACGATTTAAATTAATATTATATATATTTATACGCGTATTATACGTACATAGTTTTATACTTTTACTATACTTAAACTTTACCTTTACTTTATTTTTACTTTACATTAACTTTAATAATTCACTTTAATAATTCATACTTTAATAATTCACTTTAATAATTCATACTTTAATAATTCACTTTAATAATTCATACTTTAATAATTCACTTTAATAATTCATACTTTAATAATTCACTTTAATAATTCACTTTAATAATTCAAAAATCTATTATAAATAGATTTCAATAGGTTTCATTACTTCATAGAAACTTGAAAATATTTTTCTCTAAACTCTCTCAATCGATTTACATATATATATTTACTCCGTATTATTTCAAGATATTATTAGTATACATAAAATATTACGACGGAGTGCTGTCCGAGTGATTTCAAAATTGTTTTTCGAGTAGGATAGGATTAAGGAAATTATGGGTTATAGCTATGGAGGTGATTGAGTATGGTTCATGGGTATGCTCGTGAGGTCAATATAGTGTTTATCATTTCCGTTGCGTCTACGTACCTTTCCTGCAATATTGAATCTCAATATTGATACGTGAGTACTCATAATTTAACTTTTACATACTAATAGTGTATCCCTGACTAGTGCTCGAGTATTTAGGATTATGCATGCTTGTACTTTTGATATTGCCCTTAGACAGGTTAGGTTGAATATTGAATTAGTTACACTTGCGGTTGAGATAAGGTATAAGATATGCAAGTCCTTGGAAAGCTAGCGAAAAATTAAGGACTTTTCCTTTAGATATCGAATGGTTTCGATGAACGGATTAGAAGTTATAATCAATTAAATTTTCGATATTTTTATTAAAAATGATTATTATTATCATCGTTTTTATCGTCGTTCTAGTTTTATCTTATTATTATCATTATTATTATCTTTATCAATAAAAGGGATTTATCATTAAAAATTGTTATTTTTTTATTATTACTATCATTATTATCGTTAAAGTTATAATTAGTATTATTATTATTATTATCCAATTATTATTATTATTATTATTATTATTATTAGTATTATTATTATTATTATCATTATTAATATATATATCATTATTTAAAAATGGATATTGTCATTGTTATTATTATTATTATTACTATATTATCATTAAGATAATTATTAGTATTATCGTTAAAAATGTTATAGTAACTATCATTATTAATATTAGTGTAATTAAAACAAATATTTGTAACACCTAATTATTTTGATTACTATTATTTTCATTATTATGAACACGATATAAAAGACGATTAAAAGCTATTAAACGAAACGATTAGGAAATAATGAGTAAGAATATCATGATGAAATTAAAATATTATAAGATATTGATTTAGATAAAATTATCGTTCTTATTATTTTTATCATTACTATTATTATTAAAAATATCGTTAGTATTAAAACTATCATTTTAACAAAAATTATCATTTTAATAGAAATGTCATTGTTACTATAAAATATCATTATTATTATTATTTTAAATAGAATTATTATTTTAAAGATAATATTAAAAATTATCGTAAATATTAAAGTTATCATAATTAGAATTATCGTTTTATCATAATGTCATCTTAGTAATTATAAATATTGATATTTTTATAATAATAATTATTATTACAAAATAATACAACTTTTACTTACTATCATTATAGATATTATTTTATCAAATAAATATGTGATACAAACATATTTTACTACGTGTAATAACTTACTTTAATAATACCTATCATATTATCTTTATGATATTAAATGAACCCTATAAATTTTATTACTTAATATATATAAAAGTATATTATATTATATAAATTTAATATAAAATTTTATTTATTAATAAATAAATTATATTATTTACTCTAATAAATCTTTTAAAAATATTTAAAAATATAAAACGACGATATTTAAACTATATATTAATCATGTATAGATTTTTGGAAATTATTTTGAGTCAAATTTACTTTTGTTGACTTTTGCATATTACTCTCGAGCATTAGGATTGTGGTACAGTATGACTTGGCCTAATTTGTTACACAAATATTGACCAACACATAATTATATATAATTAATTTAGGTTCGTGAATCCGAGGCCAACCTTGCACTTGTTCAATGACGTTATATGTATTTTTACTACGAAATACAGTATGGTGAGTTTCATTTGCCTTTTTACCCTTTATATTTTTGGGACTGAGAATACATGCGCTTTTATAAATGTTTGACGAAATAGACACAAGTAATTGAAACTACATTCTATGGTTGAATTATCAAAATCGAATATGCCCCTTTTTATTAAAGTCTGGTAATCTAAGAATTAGGGAACAGACACCCTAATTGACGCGAATCCTAAAGATAGATCTATTGGGCCTAACAAACCCCATCCAAAGTACTGGATGCTCTAGTACTTCGAAATTTATATCATGTCCGAAGGAGGATCCCAGAATGATAGGGGATATTCTTATATGTATCTAGTTAATGTCGGTTACCAGGTGTTCACCATATGAATGATTATTTTTGTCTCTATGCATGGGACGTATATTTATAAGAACTGGAAATGAAATTCTTGTGGTCTATTAAAATGATGGAAATAAATGATTATGATAAACTAATGAACTCACCAACCTTTTGGTTGACACTTTAAAGCATGTTTATTCTCAGGTGTTAAAGAAATCTTCCGCTGTGCATTTGCTCATTTTAAAGATATTACTTGGAGTCTTTCATAGCATATTTCGAAGAACGTTGCATTCGAGTCATTGAGTTCATAAAATATTATTATTAAATTAATTTATAGTTGGATAGTGGATATTATGAAATGGTATGCATGCCTGTCAATTTTCGATGTAAAGAAATTTTGTCTTTTAAAAACGAATGCAATGTTTGTAAAATGTATCATATAGAGGTCAAATACCTCGCAATGTAATCAACTATTGTGAATCATTTATAATGTATATGAACGGGTCATTTCAGTTGGTATCAGAGCGGTGGTCTTAGCGAACCAGGTCTGCATTAATGTGTCTAACTGATAAGTCGATAGGATGCATTAGTGAGTCTGGACTTCGACCGTGTCTGCATGTCAAAAGTTTTGCTTATCATTTTGTGTCAAAAATTAACTACTTATCATCCTCAGGAAATTACCTGCTTATCATTTTTAGTCTAAGACACGTCTTGCTGCATTGATTGCATGAATAGTGTATAGACAAAAATTCATATCTTAGCATATCTGCTAAATCATATCTTATCGTATCTGTTACTTTAAACTTTGCCTGACATATCCCGCAAAGTCCTCCGTAATCAATGAAATCTTTTGATCTATATATATATATATATATATATATATATATATATATATATATATATATATATATATATATATATATATATATATTCTATGTAATTAGAATACCATCCGTTAGCCAAAATCATTTCATATCGAAAAAAAAAATCCTTTATCCAATCGTACGAAATGGAATTCGTCATCAGTTCAAGTCACTCAGATTCCGAAATGGAATCCCATTCAAGCTCCAAAAGCAGTGTGACCGGAATAGATCAACCAATCAGTCATCACCTATTCTGGATGAATTGGGGATGGGTTCGTAGCCTCCTCAATCATTGGAGACAAGAAGAAGGTGATCCCTTCCATCCACCACATTGCCCTCTTGACGAAGAACCTGAAGCACTTACCGCCGAACCTGTCCGAAACACCATTTTCTCGCTCATTTCCAGAGTATCTCGTCACGATTATATATTACATCAAATTTTAGATTTTATTTATCCGCTCGACCGAACCGACAATCACCCCGGTGTAATAGAAGAAGTCAACGAGCTTCGCGCTCGGGTAGTGGCTTTGGAGAATATGGTGCAGAGATTACAAACACCAGCAGCAGCATCAGCAGCATAACCAGTACCACCATCATCAACGCCAACAGTACCATTACCACCTCCAACCACAACCGCGTCGTAAACCTCAACTTCACAATCTGTCCCACGAGCATCAACGTCATACGCACCATAGATACCAAGGAGTACCAACAACAATAATTGATGAAGTATTAATTCATAACTTCATTGGAGAAACATTCCGCGGCGATTATGTAATCTCTAAAGTCTTAGAGATTATCTAATCTAGCCCTAACCATAAATCAGTTAAGCAAACCAAAATGATAGAAGGAAGAGTAGAAACCCTGACAAAAATGGTGTGTGATTAACAAGCTAAACTTGCTTTACCAACAGCATCAACAGTACCATCAGCGTTACCAGCATCGTCAGTACAGTCAACATCCGAATCAACAACACCGATAACATCACAAACTCCGTCAGTTCAAGAATCACTGTGGACATCATTACGAATCAATAACGTGTATATTGTATCAACGAGTTATGAAGAATTAACTCATTCACTCTGAAGAAATTATATGTATATTATATATATATATATATATATATATATATATATATATATATATATATATATATATATATATTGAAATAAATCTTTCCGTGCTAAGCTATTGTGTGTGAATCTTAACTACTCGGTTAATTCATATTACAAATATGCAATAATGTACGTCCTTCGGCCGCAACTTAACCAGCGTTAACTACAATCTCTGTCGCAATTCAACAAATTCCAATTCATAATAAATCAAGTATATATTTGATTTTACACTTTCATCATCGATGTACCCGAAACTTTTCAGATAACATCATTCGTACTTTGCGAAATTCATAAGAATTCCACGAACCGAACATCATACATCAACAAATAACGAAGTATTGATTCATAATTTCAATGTCATTAAAGAAATACTGCGTAAAAGTTATGTACTTTTTAAAGCCTTTAGGGATTATTCAATTCTAGTTTCAACCGTAAATCAAATGAGTTTAATTTAACATTAACTCATTAAATCTATGTTACATCTGAAGAAAATATACATATATATATTTTCATAAAGACTGTAATAAAATTCTTTTGTATAAAATATTAATTGTGAATTTTTTTTTTAACGGGTAGGTAATACCCGAGAGATATATAAATTCACAATTAATATGTTACATTCTTCGAATCTGATTCAGCAAATCATCTATTATACTCCCTACTTTCACAACAATATACATTCTTTTATAGAAATCAAAACAACCATACTCATTCAAAATTTAATTACATATTCTGATTTTGAAATCTCAAAATTCAACTTGAGATATGACCAAGATCATCACTCTTAGATCTTTACATCTTTCACAAGCTATATTTTGACTTCAAAACTGTGTTAAAACATCAAATGTATGTTAACGATTACAATCTGTGTTCAAACCCTTCGAAAATTTCTGAAGACACTTTAAATGATGAGCAATCGAAATGATGATCCAACCACATGTTACCCACAGTTATGTACCCGAAAAACTCTTGAAACCAAAGTAAAAGTTTAAACAACGTATCCGCGTCAGATTCTTTGGCATTTATTAGCAAAAATAACTTTGCGACTCCTATTCAAAGTAGCCAGTTTTGTCACAGCTCCAGCAAGTCAACTTCAACTTTTCAGTCAGACTAACCTTATTATAACCTTGAGATATACACCTTTGTTACCAGGGAACCTTTTACATTCCACCACATTATTAGCAGATGTACCAACAACTTCATTACCCTTTGACTTTAGCCTCTCCAAAAAGTCATTATAATTATTCATTGAAACCCCATCATTTACTCATTCGCATCTTGTAATGAGAATTGCCATACGAATCATTGGGAATTAGCAATCAATATTTTGAAATCTCGCAGGATGTCTACACCAACAGTTATATGTGTATATATAACGTCTATCTTCTGGACATAATTTGAATGTGAAGTTTCTGAAAAACACTCCGAACTACGAATTGGTTCTCCGAAAATGGAAAAAAAAATGCTGATGAAGCAGCAAAAACTATAAACGACTTTAAACGGTAAAAGCTGGATGATAATGATGAAGTGTGTTGGCAAAGCGCAGAAAAAGAGAAGTTTTGGAACTGGAAAATGGATTGAGCAAAGTAGGAAGGAGGCTGTGGACAAATTACAAAGACTGAATCTGACTTCAAAGGATCCAAATGATTCAGTACCTGCTGAAGTCATTAACGAATACCTTACTCCTGACTCTAAACCCCTGCGGAGAATATTCTTCATCATCCTCTGATATTAGAAATTCTAAAATATCATCATATCTTTCATTATAAATATCCTCCATATTTCTGAAGATATTTTCTTAATTTTTCTTATTTGAAATCATTTACCTCTTCGCGCTATTTGTATTACATCATAAAAGAAACTATTTTAGTTTCAAAATTCTGAAACATTCAAGTTTAAAATAGGAATATTTTGAAGTAATGTTGGGAACTGAAGCATGAATTAGTATAATATAATGACACTTGATCAATGTGATTATATTACAGTAAGTCATGCTGAGTTTCTAAATGGAACGTGATGATTCACAGATCATAACATCATCATGTGCCATGTTATACGACTCTTGTATTCTATTTAACCTCTAAAATATCAAGAAAATATTTCTTGATGATTAGGCCTTTTCCAAGGTATTCTAGTAATTTGACAAGTCAAGATCGTGCCATCACAATTTCCTTCCTAGAACATTAACAATGTTCATTCTGAAATTCATATCTGTGAATTCTGGACCATTACAAGCGGTGCTTAATCGCAAGAAGAAGAAACGAAAGGACAAAACTCCGAAATAGAAATTGGGGTATAAATTGCAGCAAATAAAAGAGAGCATTAACTGTGAATGATAATGATTATAGAAGACAGAAGCAGATACTTTGAAATATAAGGGAACATATAAATCCCAACGACAAACCAGAAATTATAAACCATATATATCGATGCATATAGCAATATAAAGACACGGGAGAACTAGAAACACTATAAACCCAAGAGTATAGTAGAAGTAAATAGATTCTTCCGGCGGTAGATGAAAAAGAAGAATGAACGATATGAAAGTTAGAAGTATATCGAGAATCAGAACTGGATGGAGCATATTGATGAATACTTTAAAATATGAGTTGAGGGGGAAAGAATAGAAGGTGATGAAACATGACTAGGAACTTAGAAATCAACAGATTTAACTCACACAATGGCGGAATAAGTGAATCAAACCCTCTAGTGAATAGATTAAGTTTTTTTTTGATTAATTTAGTCAAACCACAACTAAATCAAGTGTAATTAGATCAACACCTAGAGCTATTATTCACCACCTGGGTGATTTAGACTGAGAGAGAATCAGAGGAGCTTACTAGATCTGAGTGTGTGTAACAAATGAGAGGCTTAACCTAAAATGAAGAACATAAGACTTTATATACCCCTGCTGTTGACTCACCTATAGGATTCATTCATCACACGTACGAGTTAGCTTCATCAGTCGTTCGGGTGATCACTCACTCGTGTCTTCTCATTTAGGTTGTAATTGTGACTTAGCTCAGCATAAACCGTGCGTATGAGCCTGTCAGTTGTACTAGTGAGGCTTCACTCGTACGTCTGACTAAGTCTAACATAGTTAAACATCTAAATCTCATTCCTGCAGTTCCTGTAACCACATACAAACACGGATAGGATAATAACAAGCAATCATGGTGGCCTGTAAACTGTTGTACCTGCAATGGACGCGGGTAGATGTCTAGGAACTTGCATAAAATGCATCAACAGAAGGTATAAGTTGTAAGGAAATGAAGGAGGTGAATTTATAAGAAAATCTCCGACAGAACAATTAAAATGGACGATCACATTTAAAGCGGATCCTAATTCCCTTGATTACCGGAGAGTCAAATCTTATTAAGAAGATTTTCTTCAAATCCCTTGAAATCTGGGAATCAATCATATCTACGTCAAATGATAAGATGAATCTACGCTTACTCATTTCACTCTTCTATGTTAGCTTCATTCGTACTCTTCATATAAATGGATTGTTTATCCAAATTATTCGATGATGATAAAACTCTAATTTTCAGCCCGTATGCATCATGAAAACATACTTATTATTATTCACGACCTTTCCACTCAAATTTCGGGACGAAATTTCTTTAACGGGTAGGTACTGTGACAACCCGGAAATTTCCAACCAAATTTAAACTTTAATCTTTATATGTTTTTCCGACACGATAAGCAATATTTGTTAAGTTAAATTGCAAGAATTTTAAACTATGTTCATACATTCATTCAACCTCGACCATGTTCCAACGATTCACGAACCATTAAACGAATATGATTATATATGTATATGTGTATATATATTATAACTTGAAACGTAAATAAAATATTAGATTAAATACTTTATATGATTGTATCTATTTCAAAATATTTATCAATGGAATTAGAAGATAAGATCAAATGATTGAATTATCAGATATATTGAATTATGATTACAAGTCTCTGTTGAAAGGCCCACGTTGATTTGAGAAATCTTTCCGTTTTAATAATATTCGGAAAATGGTAAAGTGATTTATAAATAAGAACAAATTGTCAATCATTGAGAACTAGACAAAGGATAGTGGAAGATTGAATCTCATGAAGACTCGATTGATCTATTTAGTTTCAAACGTACAAAAACGTTTTCAGTTTAAAAAGAACTTTATTATTAAAACGTATATAACTTTTATAAATATCTAGAACCACTTTTGACAACTCATTACTTAACTAGTATGATAAAGATAACGATATTTATATTTTATTTTATTAAATATATATAATGATTTAAATTAATATTATATATATTTATACGCGTATTATACGTACATAGTTTTATACTTTTACTATACTTAAACTTTACCTTTACTTTATTTTTACTTTACATTAACTTTAATAATTCACTTTAATAATTCATACTTTAATAATTCACTTTAATAATTCATACTTTAATAATTCACTTTAATAATTCATACTTTAATAATTCACTTTAATAATTCATACTTTAATAATTCACTTTAATAATTCATACTTTAATAATTCACTTTAATAATTCAAAAATCTATTATAAATAGATTTCAATAGGTTTCATTACTTCATAGAAACTTGAAAATATTTTTCTCTAAACTCTCTCAATCGATTTACATATATATTTACTCCGTATTATTTCAAGATATTATTAGTATACATAAAATATTACGACGGAGTGCTGTCCGAGTGATTTCAAAATTGTTTTTCGAGTAGGATAGGATTAAGGAAATTATGGGTTATAGCTATGGAGGTGATTGAGTATGGTTCATGGGTATGCTCGTGAGGTCAATATAGTGTTTATCATTTCCGTTGCGTCTACGTACCTTTCCTGCAATATTGAATCTCAATATTGATATGTGAGTACTCATAATTTAACTTTTACATACTAATAGTGTATCCCTGACTAGTGCTCGAGTATTTAGGATTATGCATGCTTGTACTTTTGATATTGCCCTTAGACAGGTTAGGTTGAATATTGAATTAGTTACACTTGCGGTTGAGATAAGGTACAAGATATGCATGTCCTTAGAAAGCTAGCGAAAAATCAAGGACTTTTCCTTTAGATATCGAATGGTTTCGATGAACGGATTAGAAGTTATAATCAATTGAATTTTCGATATTTTTATTAAAAATGATTATTATTATCGTCGTTTTTATCGTCGTTCTAGTTTTATCTTATTATTATCATTATTATTATCTTTATCAATAAAAGGGATTTATCATTAAAAATTGTTATTTTTTTTTATTATTACTATCATTATTATCGTTAAAGTTATAATTAGTATTATTATTATTATTATCCAATTATTATTATTATTATTATTATTATTATTATTATTATTATTATTAGTATTATTATTATTATTATCATTATTAATATATATATCATTATTTAAAAATGGATATTGTCATTGTTATTATTATTATTATTACTATATTATCATTAAGATAATTATTAGTATTATCGTTAAAAATGTTATAGTAACTATCATTATTAATATTAGTGTAATTAAAACAAATATTTGTAACACCTAATTATTTTGATTACTATTATTATCATTATTATGAACACGATATAAAAGACAATTAAAAGCTATTAAACGAAACGATTAGGAAATAATAAGTAAGAATATCATGATGAAATTAAAATATTATAAGATATTGATTTAGATAAAATTATCGTTCTTATTATTTTTATCATTACTATTATTATTAAAAATATCGTTAGTATTAAAACTATCATTTTAATAGAAATGTCATTGTTACTATAAAATATCATTATTATTATTATTTTAAATAGAATTATTATTTTAAAGATAATATTAAAAATTATCGTAAATATTAAAGTTATCATAATTAGAATTATCGTTTTATCATAATGTCATCTTAGTAATTATAAATATTGATATTTTTATAATAATAATTATTATTACAAAATAATACAACTTTTACTTACTATCATTATAGATATTATTTTATCAAATAAATATGTGATACAAATATATTTTTCTACGTGTAATAACTTACTTTAATAATACCTATCATATTATCTTTATGATATTAAATGAACCCTATAAATTTTATTACTTAATATATATAAAAGTATATTATATTATATAAATTTAATATAAAATTTTATTTATTAATAAATAAATTATATTATTTACTCTAATAAATCTTTTAAAAATATTTAAAAATATAAAACGACGATATTTAAACTATATATTAATCATGTATAGATTTTTGGAAATTATTTTGAGTCAAATTTACTTTTGTTGACTTTTGCATATTACTCTCGAGCATTAGGATTGTGGTACACTATGACTTGGCCTAATTTGTTAGACAAATATTGACCAACACATAATTATATATAATTAATTTAGGTTCGTGAATCCGAGGCCAACCTTGCACTTGTTCAATGACGTTATATGTATTTTTACTACGAAATACAGTATGGTGAGTTTCATTTGCCTTTTTACCCTTTATATTTTTGGGACTGAGAATACATGCGCTTTTATAAATGTTTAACGAAATAGACACAAGTAATTGAAACTACATTCTATGGTTGAATTATCGAAATCGAATATGCCCCTTTTTATTAAAGTCTGGTAATCTAAGAATTAGGGAACAGACACCCTAATTGACGCGAATCCTAAAGATAGATCTATTGGGCCTAACAAACCCCATCCAAAGTACTGGATGCTTTAGTACTTCGAAATTTATATCATGTCCGAAGGAGGATCCCGGAATGATAGGGGATATTCTTATATGTATCTAGTTAATGTCGGTTACCAGGTGTTCACCATATGAATGATTATTTTTGTCTCTATGCATGGGACGTATATTTATAAGAACTAGAAATGAAATTCTTGTGGTCTATTAAAATGATGAAAATAAATGATTATGATAAACTAATGAACTCACCAACCTTTTGGTTGACACTTTAAAGCATGTTTATTCTCAGGTGTTAAAGAAATTTTCCGCTGTGCATTTGCTCATTTTAAAGATATTACTTGGAGTCTTTCATAGCATATTTCGAAGAACGTTGCATTCGAGTCATTGAGTTCATCAAAGATTATTATTAAATCAATTTATAGTTGGATAGTGGATATTATGAAATGGTATGCATGCCTGTCAATTTTCGATGTAAAGAAATTTTATCTTTTATAAACGAATGCAATGTTTGTAAAATGTATCATATAGAGGTCAAATACCTCGCAATGTAATCAACTATTGTGAATCGTTTATAATGTATATGAACGGGTCATTTCATCTTCCAGCATGTAGATGAGGTGGAAATGAATAACCAGGCTAGGAATCATCAGTATGAACATTGGAGAGCCGCGGATGAGTATGAGCAATCCAGGCGACACCAACACGATAGCTGGCAAGTTCATCAACACCTGGTCATGAGCCAGCTATCATATCAGGTACCACATAACTATATCCCAACTCGGCCTGCTTTTTATCCACCACATCAGCCCAGCATGCGACCACCCTTTGACCTGTACGACCCCAACCAAGCCTACCAGGACACCTATCACCAACCATGAAACCCGTGCGATGATTTGAACTGGAATCCATATCCAAATTGATAGTGTTCCATTGGTGATTTCTTATCTTTTATTATTTTTTATCTATTTATGTTAAACATTTAACATTTTGATTCTTTTATTTAATGTTTAACATTTTTATTATTTTGTACTAATATTTCATTTTTGTAATTTGAAAGTGGGATATTAAGTCCCATTTCAAAATACCATGCATGTTTATATTTGTATTGTATGTATTTTATCTCATGTACACAACAGGGTAAAACAGCGCATTTTCAAATACTGGCATTAAGTTCAGCAAAAGCAACTAATTTTGATGACAAGATGCAAAATATATGTGAAATAACAACTGCAGGAATGAACAAATGAAGTGCACCATTTATCATTCAAACAAACAAAAATATGTTTGGAAACTTTGGTAAAAAAAAATTTAATCATTTTCCTACGCTAATCACCCTCAATAATTTAAATTGTTACTGATTTCTTGCAAATGAGGGCATTGCAAGATCTTTAGTATGGGAAGGGATTAAATTCTTTCAGTTTTAAAAATTTGACTTATACACTTGGTTTAATAGCCACCGTTAAACTTTACTAGTAAAGCAGTAGTTGTATTAGAATCTAGTGCTCTCTGATAATAAAGAACAGCCATAGTCTTATATACTGACTACCCACTTCTAGTAAAATTTTTTAATTTTTTTTAACTAAATGAACTCAAAATCATGTTTATACATATTTATGAACGATAAAACTAGGTGTTAACACTGAAATTATTGTTACCTCGGAAAGGACACAAATTGAGAAACAACCCAAAACGCTTGAATTCATTTAAAATGGAATAAAAGAGAATAAAAAGGCAAAGAAATAAAAATAAAGGCCAAGTGTGGGAAAAATTTACCAAGTTATTTAAAACATATATCACATATTTTTGTACAAATAATTGAAGATACTTTTGTTTTGGACGATATTAATCAGTTTTACCCAGTTTATTGTAATATAAATGGAATTTAAAAGGAAGTAAAGTCTTCCGAGAAAAAGACACGCGCTTCTTGATTTAGGTCAGGAAGTTGTCATCCAGACCAGTTGTAGGTTGACGAAAAATCTAGAAAAGTCATCTCTAAAATTAGCAGGAAATCTACGGACCTTAGCATCAAACAGGGTCGCCATGTGGTGAGACTTATCCTAACCATGAGAGGATCTGTCTCGTACAATGGGGGACACCGTCCAAATTAGTTTGATAAGACTAATGAATCAGATCCATAGAAAGGATAATCTCCTTAAAGATCAAAAATCAGCTTTTAAGCCTGATATTACTCAATCCTTGAGATTGAACTTAAAGATTGAGAATTCAAACTCATGGAATTCAATGATATCTAAACTCGAGCTTGAACGAGAAAATATTTTGATCAAATTACAAACCGATTTGTTTTTTGAAAACCCATTTTCAATGCGTTCATTACCATTGAACGTAAAATCCTAAGAATTCACCGAAATTCATTAGGTCACCTGAACCAAATCGGGTGCGGTGGTTGCATAGCATGGTCGAAGACAGGACCTTGTGCCAGACCGAAAAACTATAGGGTGATATTTACTATTGCTCCTACAAAGGATAGTAATTGCATCCGACACGATATAGACCATAATCAAAAGCATGTCATTAGACATTGCCTTAACAGTTGCTTGTTCAACGCTTTCCTTTACAACCGGACGGTAGTTTACCGAAAGGTAATATACGGAGCAAGTATACTGGATGTGTTGCTTTCCCAATACAAGGTTAGCAAGTAGGTGACACAAAACCGCAAGTTTTGAGCTAAAATTTTCAAATCTGAAACCCACAAAACCCACAAAAATATTTTACAAACACCGGTGAAGGGTTATTCCGGAAAACTTATCTAGGGTAAAAGCTAGATTGAATTTTCAAAAGATCAAATGTTTTCATAAAGATTCAATTTTATAACGGATCTAAATTTTTATAGTCATGTGGGACTGTAAACCACAACGCTACTATCATTGTTCATACCACCGTATCAAAATCACTGATGTACAAAGTGTGAAGAATAAAGAAGTGATTCTAGTAAAGTTTATATTCAAGTTCTATATTGCTTGAGGTCAAGCAATGCTCAAGTGTGGGAATATTTGATAATGCTAAAAACGAACATATATTTCATAGCATTATCCTTCAAGAAAGACAAGCTTTTAGTTGCAATTGTTCTATTTACAAGTGATATTCGTTTAAATAATAAAAGGTGAAGACAAAAGACAGGTTCGACGATTTGAAGACGCAAATGACCAAAACGCTAAAAAGTACAAAGTACAATCCAAGTGGTTCAAATTATTGCTGAGAAACGTCTAAAAGTTACAAGAGTACGAGCCGCGAAACGCAAAGTACAAGATATTAAATTGTACGAAAGGACGTTCGAAAATCCAGAACCGGGACATGAACCAACTATCAACGCGCGACGCAACGGGCCTAAAATTACAAGTCAACGATGCACAAGAATATAATATAATATATATATAATTATATATAATATATTATATAATAAATAAATCAAGAGCCGCCCACGTTTTGGAAGCATTTGATGCTGGAAAAGTAGGCCATGCGATCGCATGGCCTGGAGGCCTTATTCCCATGCGATCGCATGGAGTGAAGTACCTGGCCACATCTATAAATTCAGCAATTTTTGGATGAATTGTGTACACCTTCATCAACTGATACTCACTCTCTCTCAATATATATATATATATATATATATATATATATATATATATATATATATATATATATATATATATATTAATTATAATTTTAATATTAAGTTAATAATAAGGTTATAGTGGCGAATTTTTTAAGTTTGTAATACGAAATTCTATCCGTGTAACACTACGCGATTAATACTCATTGTAAGTTATGTTCAACCTTTTTAAATTAATGTCTCGTAGCTAAGTTATTATTATGTTTATTTAAGCTGAAGTAATCGTGATGTTGCACTAAATATTAAAGACGGGGTTATTGGGCTTTGGACCATAATTGGGGTTTGGACAAAAGACCGACACTTATGGAAATTGGACTATGGGCTATTAATGGGCTTTATATTTGTTTAACTGAATGATAGTTCGTTAATTTAATATAAAGATTTACAATTTGAGGTAATTATAAATAACTACATACACTCGATCGGACACGATGGGCGGGATATTTATAAATACTAATAATCGTTCATTTAACCGGATACGGGAATGGATTAAAAGTCAATGGACTCATTAAAACAGGGGTAAATTACATACAAGGAAAATTGGTGTAATTGTTAACAAAGTATTAAAACCTTGGATTACACGTAGTCGATAACCTGGTGTAATTATAAACAAACTATTAAGACCTTGTTACAGTTTAAGTCCCCAATTAGTTGGAATATTTGACTTCAGATATAAGGGTAATTTGACGAGGACACTCGCACTTTATATTTATGACCGATGGACTATTATGGACAAAAACCAGATGGACGTATCGAATAATCCAGGATAAAGAACGATTAACCCATGGTAATAAGTTAAAATCAACACGTCAAACATCATGATTACGGAAGTTTAAATAAGCATAATTCCTTTATTTTATATCTCATCGCACTTTTATTTATCGTCATTTTATTTATCGTACTTTAAATTCTAGCACTTTTAATTATCGCACTTTTATTTATCGTCATTTACTTTACACTTTAAATTAAGTTATATTTATATTTAATATTTTACATTAGGTTTTAATTGTGACTTAAGACATAAAATCGACAAACCGGTCACTAAACGGTAAAACCCTCCTTTTATAATAATAATAATACTACTTATATATATATATATATATATATATATATATATATATATATATATATATATATATATATATAAATATAGTGTTTAAAAATATAGCGTTAAACTCAGCAGATCCCTTTGGAACGAACCAGACTTACTAAAAACTACACTACTCTACGATTAGGTACACTGCCTATAAGTGTTGTAGCAAGATTTAGGTATATTCCATTCAATAAATAAATAAATAACTTATGCAAATTGTATCGTATTTAATAGTATTTCGTAGTAAAATATAATCTATTTCGTACTACACCTCGCATACATCAAGTATTTTTGGCGCCGCTTCCGGGGACGCCGTAGAACGCTATAATAAAAAAATTTAGTTTTTAAGCTATTTTTGTAAAAATATATTTACATAAGTTTTAAATATTAAAAACAAAAAATAAAAACAAGAAAAAGAAAAAATATATATATATCTATATTTTTAAAGTTTAGTTAAATTAAAAAAGTTTATATTTTTATTTATTGTTAAAAGTTATAAAAACTAATAAGTAAATTTTTTTTTTAATTTATAATTTTAATTTAAAGGTTTTGTAAGTAAATTTATAAGTTAATAATAATAATAATAATAATAATAATAAGGTTATTGTAGCGAACGTTTTAAGGTTTTGTAAGTCGAAACTCTGTCCGTGTAACACTACACGATTAATACTCATTGTAAGTTATGTTCAACCTTTTTAAATTAATGTCTCATAGCTAAGTTATTATTATGCTTATTTGAGCCGAAGTAATGGACTAAATATTAAAGACGGAGTTATTGGGCTTTGGACCATAATTGGGGTTTGGACAAAAGACCGACACTTGTGGAAATTAGACTATGGGCTATTAATGGGCTTTATATTAACTAAATGATATCTCGTTAATTTAATATAGAGATTTATAATTTGACGTATTTTTTTATAACCACATACGCTTGACTGGGTACGGTGGGCGGGATATTTATAAATACGAATAATTGTTCATTTGACCGGACATGGGAATGGATTAATAGTCAATGGACTCATTAAAACAGGGGTGGATTACATTTAAGGGTAATTGGTGTAATTGTTAATAAAGTATTAAAATCTTGGATTACACGCAGTCGATAACCTGGTATAATCATTAACAAAGAATTAAAACCTTATTACGGTTTAAATCCCCAATTAGTTGGAATATTTGAATTCGGGTATAAGGTTAATTTGGCGAAGACTCTCGCACTTTATAATTATGACCGATGGACTATTATGGACAAAACCAGATAGACATATCAAATAATCCAGGACAAAGGACAATTAATCCTTGGTAATAAATTAAAATCAACACGTCAAACATCATGATTACGGAAGTTTAAATAAGCATAATTCTTTTATTTTATATCTCATCGCACTTTTATTTACCGTCATTTTATTTATTGTACTTTAAATTATCGTACTTTTATTTTTATCGCATTTTTATTAATCGTCATTTACTTTACGCTTTAAAATAAGTTCTATTTATATATAATATTTTGCATTAGGTTTTAACTGTGATATAAGACTTAAAATAGAGAAACCGGTCATTAAACGGTAAAACACCCTTTTATAATAATAATAATACTACTATATTACTAATATATATATATATATATATATATATATATATATATATATATATATATATATATATATATATATATATATATATATCTTTATACAAATATAATTGTTTAAAAATATAGTGTACGCAATAATTGGATCCCTGTGGAACGAACTAGACTTACTAAAAACTACACTACTCTACAATTAGATACACTGCCTATAAGTGTTGTAGCAAGGTTTAGGTATATCCATTCTATAAATAAATAACTTGTGTAAATTGTATCGTATTTAATAGTATTTCGTAATAAAATTAATAGTATTTTGTATACACCGCTGCACACATCAAGTATTTTTGACGTTGCTGTCGAGGACAACGCTGAAGCGAAACGCTATATTATATTTTTTTTTTATATTTTAAACTATTTTTGTAAAAATATATTTATATAAGTTTTGAATATTAAAAAAAAATATAATATATATATATATATATATAAGAATTTATCTATAAAAAGTATTTTTATTAAGTTTTTAAAATATAAATTTATTTTTATTTTATATCTTTTATTTTATAAAATTAAAAAAAATCAAATAAATATAAAAAAATGAACTGGGCTAGTTAATTCGAAGCCCAAATTAATTTTTAAATAAAAACTCAACTGGCCCGAGTCTGTTTTTGGCCCAACAGCCGAACCCAACACTATTCATATCCGCAGTCGCGGAGCTCCTCAGGTACTGAACACTGCAATCGCGGAGCTGTTCTGGCAGCTGAAACCTAGTACGCATTAATTACGGGATTAGGGTTTAATAATTTACTATAATTAATTTAATTAGGGTTTTAATTAATTAATTAGTTTTTAATTTTAGTTTTAATTTACATTTTGTAATATTAAGTTTATTTATTATTATTAATTATATAAATTAATATTTTTATAAAATAATACTATAAAAATAATATTTTTTATAAAAATAAGTAATTTTATCAAAAAAATTTCTTTTGTTTCTTTTTATAAATTGTATATTTGTATCATTTACTTCGTAATTTGTATATTTATCGTTCGTAATTAGCTTTAAACTTAGTTTTTGCCGTAGTTATTTTATATTTCTAGATTTTTAGGCTTTGCCGTAAAATCCCTTAAGTGCTTTTTCTTTAGATTAAAGATTTAGGCGCTTTAGAATTTTGCGACGCAGTTTATAGATTTTAGTGCCTTTTAAGTAATTGTTGTTTTTTCTTTAGAACCTTTAGAACTTTAGTCGCAACTTTTAGTTTTTAAGATCTCTTGACGCTAAGCTTTAGACATAAAACTTTAATTTCTAAGTTTATTTTGTTTTTCGACGTTTATTTTCCGACTCTTATTTTTCGACGCGCTCTTTTTCTTTCTCATCTCTACGCTCTAGTTTTTAGGACATAGACTTTTTATTTTCTTTAAATTTCGACGAAAAAATTATTTTAAGCGATTAAATTGATAGACATCCAAAATTTTCTGCTTCGTAGAAATAGTTGGATTTGTTAGTGGCTGAGTTGTGGATTTTCAGATTTAATGAATCCTGGCTCCCTGCTGCATCTTTTGGCTATTCGAAACGTGAGCAAAAACAGAAAAGTCTATTAATTTGATAACTTATATAATTTCTAATAAGATATTCAGTGAATGCAACGAGCAAAAAGTTCACCACCTTTCATATGTTCACCACCTGTAACTCGATCAAGACATCTAGCCAATATTTTCGCCGTTGATTTTTCTTTAGAATCATCATCTAGTCGAACGAGTACTCCAATTCAAATTTCCGATAATCCATTTTTTGAACCCGACTTTACAATTGAGAACCCGGAGGATATTCAAGGATAATTCAGAGATCCTGAACCACTAATTATTCCTCCTGAACCACAAATCATACAACCAGAGGTTATCGAGGAAGAAACCATTAAATCAGAATCCTCTAGTGATTCAGATTCAACAAATTCAATCATGGAAAATCTGGAACCTCTAAGTATGAAAGATCGAATGAGAGCCACACGCACGGGCCAAGGACATGCCATTACTCAACCAGACATTAATGCGCCAGATTATGAAATCAAAGGACAAACCCTACACATGGTAACTAATCAATGCCAATTTAGTGGTACGCCAAAAGAAGATCCAAACGAACATCTTTGAACTATTAATAGGATTTGTACTCTATTCAAAATCAGAGAAGTTGAAGATGAACAGATCTATCTCATGTTGTTTTCCTGGACTTTAAAGGGAGAAGCCAAAGATTGGTTAGAATCGTTACCTGAAGGAGCGATTGATACATGGGATGTTTTAGTTGAGAAATTTCTTAAAAGATTCTTTCCGGCATCTAAAGCCGTGAGACTTCAAGGAGAAATTGTTACGTTCGCGCAAAAGCCAAATGAAACATTATATGAGGCGTGGACAAGTTTCGGAAAGTTATTGAGAGGATGTCCTCAACACGGTTTAGACACTTATCAAATAGTAAAAATATTCTACCAAGGTGTCTTACGTTGCTACACGAAAGGACATCGACACAACAACTAGTGGTTCCGTTATGAAGAAAATCGCAACTAAAGCTCACAAAATTATTGATAACACAGCCTCCCACTCACATGAGTGGCATCAAGAAAAAGATATTTTTCGTTCATCTAAAGCGGCTAGAGCCAATTCTAGCCATGACTTTGATTCCATTTCTGCAAAGTTAGATGCTTTCGAGAGACGAATGGAAAATATGTCTAAAGATATTCACGCAATACGAATTAGTTGTGAGCAGTGTGGAGGACCACATTTGACAAAAGATTGTCTCAGTGTTGAACAAACAATGGAACAACGAGAAAATGTTTCATACATGAACCGAAGGCCGGTAAATAATTATCAAAATAATTATCAACCGCCAAGGCCAAACTATAATCGAAATGTTTCATACAATCAAAATGCCCAACACAACAACTAACAAGGTCCTAACAATCAACAAGTATCTAACAATACTTACAATTAGCAAAGACCTGGTTATTTTAATAAACCACCACAAACCGATGATAAAAAGCCAAATTTAGAAGATATGATGTCAAAGCTAGTTGAATCTCAAACTCAATTTTTCACATCTCAGAAACAAACTAATGAACAAAATGCTCAAGCATTTAGAAATCAACAAGCTTCAATCAAAAATCTGGAACAAGAAGTAAGTAACCTAGCAAGGTTGATAGGTGAAAGAAAACCAGGGAGTCTACCTAGCGATACAAATGCTAACCCCCGAATATAAAACAGCTAAATCCATTACACAAGAAGTGGTATTACACTTAAACCACCTGAAATACATGTAATTTCTGATGACTCTATTCCTACTACACAGGCACCACAGCCTAAGCAAGAGAGGGAATCAGAACCGGTAGTTGAAAAGGTTAATGAAGATAACACAGTTAAGGCTAAACCTTATGTTAAACCATACCAACCACCACTTCCACACCCGAGTAAAATGAGAAAAGAAAGACTTGAAGTCGAGCAATCCAAATTCTTGGATATGTTTAAACAAATAAATGTCAACCTTCCTTTCATTGATGTGATTTCAGGAATGCCAAGGTATGCTAAATTCCTGAAAGATCTAATCACAAATAGAAAGAAAATGGAAGAACTCTCGGCTGTTACAATGAATGCTAATTGTTCTGCAGTGCTGTTGAATAAGATACCATAAAAATTATCAGATCCAGGAAGTTTCACAATTCCATGTTTTCTGGGTAGTCTTAGTTCAATAGAAGTATTGGCAGACTTAGGTGCTAGTATAAATTTAATGCCATATTCATTATACGCTAAACTAGACCTTGGAGAATTGAAACCAACACGAATAAGCATACAACTAGCCGATCGATCAATAAAATATCCTAGAGGGATAATGGAGAACATGCTAGTTAAAGTTGTTACTTTAGTATTTCCAGTAGACTTTGTTATTCTAGATATGGAAGAAGATTCTCGAGTTCCTCTTATATTAGGAAGGCCATTCTTAAACACGGCTAAAGCAATAATAGACGTGTTTGGTAAGAAACTGACCCTAAGTATAGAGGATGAGAGTGTTACCTTTTCTATTGATAGAGCCATGCAATAACCACAATCTGCAGATGATACATGTTATTATGTTCAAACTATAGATTCACAAGCAGAATTGTTACAAGAATTTCCAGAATTACAAGGAACAGGAGAAAGTTCTTTAGGAGAAGGAACTGAACCAATTTATGAAGCTGAAATGTTAGCTACACTTATGGCTAATGAATACGAACCAACAATAGAAGAACTTCAAATGCTGAAAGAGGAAGACAAATATCGATATAAATCATCGATAGAAGAACCACCGATATTAGAGTTAAAGCCACTTCCAAACCATTTGGAATACGCTTATTTACATGGTGAATCTGAATAACCTGTAATAATCTCGTCTTCTCTTACAAAAAATGAAAAATCTCAACTCATTTCTGTACTAAAAGCTCATAAACCAGCTATTGCATGGAAGATTCATGACATTAAAGGAGTAAGTCCTTCTTATTGCACAAATAAAATCCTTATGGAAGAAGGTCATAAAACATATGTGCAACGCCAACGAAGACTGAATCCAAATATGTAAGATGTTGTTAAGAAAGAAATTATTAAACTGCTCGATGCAGGTTTAATTTATCCAATCTCTGATAGTCCATGGGGTAAGCCCAGTTTAATGTGTACCTAAGAAGGGTGGCATAACTATCATCACAAATGATAAATAAGAGCTTATTCCTACTAGGACTGTAATAGGATGGCGTGTTTGTATTGATTATAGAAAATTAAATGACGCCACCAGAAAAGATCACTTTCCCTTACCTTTCATTGATCAAATGTTGGAAATGTTAGCTGGGAACAGTTACTATTGATTTCTTGACGGTTTCTCTGGATACTTTCAAATTCCAATCGCACCCGATGACCAGGAGAAAACCACGTTCACGTGCCCTTATGGTACTTTTGCTTACAAACGCATGCCATTTGGACTTTGCAACGCCCCTGCAACTTTTCAAAGGTGCATGATGGCGATTTTTCACGACATAATAGAGGAATGCATGGAAGTTTTCTGGATGACTTTTCAGTCTTCAGTGATACTTTTGAAACATGTCTAGTTAATCTTGAACGAATGCTTATTAGATGCGAGAAATCAAATCTAGTACTTAATTGGGAGAAATGCCATTTCATGGTTAAAGAACGCATCTTTCTTGGTCATAAAATTTCAAGTAAAGGAATTGAAGTGGATAGAGCTAAAGTATAAGTAATTGCTAAACTTTCACATCCCACCAATGTTAGAGGAGTTAGGAGTTTTCTAGGGCATGCCGGTTTTTACCGACGTTTCATAAAAGACTTTTCTAAAATTGTCACTCCTATGAATAAACTCCTTGAAAAAGATGCTCCATTCATCTTTTCGGATGAATGCATCAAATCTTTTAATATTCTTAAAGAAAAACTCACTAATGCGCCGATCATGATAACTCCAAATTGGAATCTACCATTTGAACTCATGTGCGATGCAAGTGATTTTGCAATGGGAGCCATTTTAGGTCAAAGAATTGAAAAACGATTTCAACCTATTTATTACGCTAGTAAGACGTTACAAGGAGCACAAACAAATTACACAACTACTGAAAAAGAACTCCTTGCTATTGTCTTTGCTTTTGACAAATTTCGTTCATATCTCGTTCTAGCTAAAACGGTGGTCTATACTGATCATTCTGCTCTTAGATACCTATTTTCAAAACAAGATGCCAAACCATGATTAATCCGTTGGATCTTACTCTTACAAGAGTTTGATATTGAAATTCGGGACAAAAAGGGAGCAGAAAATCTCGCAGCTGATCATCTTTCTCGTCTTGAAAATCTTGAATTAGAAGTTCTAAATGAGTCGGCCATACAAGACAACTTTCCTAATGAATATCTTTTGAAAATCAATTATAATAAAATTCCATGGTTTGCAGACTTTGCAAACTACTTAGTATGTGGATTCCTTGAAAAAGGGCTGTCGAACCAAAAACGAAAGAAATTCTTTAGTGATATAAAACACTATTTTTAGGAAGATCCACATCTGTTTAAAATTTGTCCCGATGAAATAATACGCCGATGCGTATTCGGGGATGTTGCTAGTCAAATCTTAAACCATTGTCACACAGGACCAACAGGAGGGCATTATGGGCCTCAACTTACCGCAAGAAAAGTTTACGATGCTGGTATCTATTGGCCTACAATTTTCAAAGACGCACACCTTCTTTGTAAATCATGTGATGTATGTCAAAGGGCCGGAAAAATAAGTCAATGTGATGAAATGCCACAAAATGTCATTCAAGTATGTGAAGTATTCGACGTTTGGGGTATTGACTTTATGGGTCCATTTCCAAAATCTCATAATAATCTCTACATTCTCGTTGCCATTGATTATGTATCTAAATGGGCGGAAGCACAAGATCTCCCAACTAACGATGCACGAGTTGTAGTTAACTTCTTAAAATGTCTTTTTGCAAGGTTCGGAACACCAAAAGCTTTAATAAATGATCGGGGTACTCATTTTTGAAATAATCAACTTGAGAAAGTTCTCAAAAGATATGGAGTAACTCATAAAAACTCAATCGCTTATCATCCACAAACAAGTGGACAAGTTGAAAATACCAACTGAGCTTTAAAACGTATTCTAGAGAAAACTGTAGGATCAAATCCGAAGGAATAGTCCATGAAATTAGAGGATGCACTTTGGGCTTTTCGAACAGCCTACAAAACTCCAATTGGCACCACACCTTTTAAACTCGTTTACGAAAAAGCATGTCACCTTCCAGTAGAAATTGAGCACAAAGCATTTTGGGCTTTGAAGACATGTAATCTTGATTTGCATGAAGCTGGTCATCTACGGTTAAGTCAACTAAATGAATTAGAAGAATTAAGACATGATGCATATGAAAATTCGTTAATCTATAAGGAAAGAACGAAGAAATGTCATGATAAAAGAATCAGAAGTTCAAAAGAATTTAAGGAAGGAGACAGAGTTCTTCTTTTCAATTCACGATTTAAGCTATTTCCGGGAAAATTGAAATCAAGATGGTCTGGACCATTCATATTCAAAAGAGTTTTCCCATACGGAACAATAGAGTTAATAAATTCAAATGGGATTGAATTTAAAGTTAATAGTCACAGAGTTAAACATTACATACATGGTATGATGGAAGTTGACAATGAAGTTAATCACAATTTCATCACCAAAGCAAACCCTCAGAATGAATACATAAATATGTTTTCAACGACATATGAAAAACAAAAATTGGAAGTAGGGAGGTTTCAAATTGGAGTGATGAAGAAGAATTTTTATATAGGCCTCCCATTACAAGAAAAGGGGTAAAATATGAACAAGAAGTCCAAGTAGAAGTGGAGGAAACCAAATGACAGATATACAAAGAATAATGGCCCAAAATGCATACAATCAGGCTGTGCAACATGAGTTTCAGGCTTGGCAATATCATCAAGAATATATCAAAGCCTATTTATCCTCCCAAGGAGGGAACTACATTCCTACTGAACCGGCCTATTTTCCTCCATGGACCGACGATACACGACCAACTTTTCCTACATACGACCCATTCCAAGCATATCAAAACATGTACTACGAACCTTGGAACCCCTTCTGGTACACTCAGGATCAACCCTAATTACCTTAGTCTTATTTATTTTATTATTTGTAATGTTACTACTTTTAATACTTATTTCGGCATTGTAATAGTTTTTATAGTTTTCTAACGTTTTGAATATTAGATTTTATATATTTTTGAACGTGGGGGGATATACCCAACTTCAAAAATATGTATATATGTTTGTAGTTTATCTCATGTACAAAACAGGGTAAAATAGCGCACTTTCAAAGACTGGCATTAAGTTCAGCAAAAGCTACTAATTTTGATGACAAGATGCAAACTATATGTGAAATAACAACTGCAGGAATGAACAAATGATGTGCACCATTTATCATTCAAACAAACAACAATATGTTTGGAAACTTTGGTAAAATTTGATCATTTTTCTACGCTAATCACCCTCAATAATTTAAATTATTACTGATTTCTTGCAAATGAGGGCATTGCAAGATCTTAAGTGTGGGAACGGATTAAATTCTTTCGGGTTTTAAACATTTGACTTATACACTTGGTTTAATAGCCACCATTAAATTTTACTAGTAAAACAGTAGTTGTATTAGAATTTAGTGCTCTCTGATAATAAAGAACAGCTCTAGTCTTATATACTGACTACCCACTTCTAGTAAAATTGAAAAAAAAAAATTTCAAAAAAAAAAAATGAATTCAAAATCTTGTTTATACATAATTATGAACAATAAAACTAGGTATTAACACCGAAATTATTGTTACCTCGGAAAGGACATAAATTGAGAAAAAACCCAAAATGCTTAAATTCATTTAAAATGGAATAGAAGAGAATCAAAAGGCAAAGAAAGAAATATAAAAGTCAAGTGTGGGAAAAATTTACCAAGTTATTTAAATCACATATCACATATTTTTGAAGGTACTTTTGTTTTGGACGATTTTAATCAGTTATACCCGTTTTCTTATAATATATTTGAAAGAAATGTGCCACTTGATTTAAAAGGAAGTAAAGTCTTCCGGAAAAGAAATGAAGGAAGTAAAGTCTTCTGAAAAAGACACGCTCTTCTTGATTTAGGTCAGGAAGTTGTGGTCCAGACCAGTTGTAGAATCTACGAAAAACCTTGAAAAGTTTTCTCGAAAATCAGCTAGAAATCCACGGACCTCAGCATCAAACAGGGTCGCCGTGCAAATTAGCTTGATAAGACTAATGAGAGGATCTGTCTCGTAAAATGGGGAGGGCGCCGTACAAATTAGCTTGATAAGACTAATGAATCAGACCCCCAGAAAGGATAATCTCCTTAAAAGATTAAAAATCAGCTTTTAAGACTGATATTACTCAATCCTTGAGATTGACCTTAAAGATTGAGAATTACAAACTCATGGAATTCAATGATATCTAAACTCGAGCTTGAACGAGAAAATATTTTGATCAAATTAAAACCGATTTGTTTTCTGAAAACCTATTTTCAATGTGTTCATTACTGTTGAACGTAAAATCCTAAGAATTCACCGAAATTCATTAGGTCACCTGAACCAAATCGGGTGTCAACCGTAAGAACGGTGGTTGCATAGCATGGTCGAAGACAGGACCTTATGCCAGACCGAAAAACTATAGGGTGATCTTTGCTATTGCTCCTACAAAGGATAGTAATTGCATCTGACACGTTGAGCTAAAATTTTCAAATCTGAAACCCACATAACCCACAAAAATATTTTGCAAACACCGGTGAAGGGTTATTCCAGAAAACTTATCTAGGGTAAAAGCTAGAATGAATTTTTAAAAGATCAAATGATTTCATAAAGATCCAATTTCCTAAAGGATCTAAATTTTCATAGTCATGTGGGACTGTAAACCACATCGTTACTATCATTATTCATACCGCAGTATCAAAATCACTGATGTATATAGTGTGAAGAATAAAGAAGTGATTCTAGTAAAGTTATATTCAAGTTCTATATTGCTTGAGGACAAGCAACGCTCAAATGTGGGAATATTTGATAATGCTAAAAACGAACATATATTTCATAGCATTATCCTTCCAGAAAGACAAGCTTTTAGTTGCAATTGTTCTAATTTCAAGTAATATTCGTTTAAATAATAAAAGGTGAAGACAAAAGATAGATTCGACGATTTGAAGACGCAAATGACCAAAACGCTAAAAAGTACAAAGTACAATCCAAGTGGTTCAATTTATTGACAAGAGTAC
Source organism: Rutidosis leptorrhynchoides (assembly GCF_046630445.1). Lineage (NCBI taxonomy): Eukaryota > Viridiplantae > Streptophyta > Magnoliopsida > Asterales > Asteraceae > Rutidosis > Rutidosis leptorrhynchoides. The sequence continues at coordinate 153,595,009 of NC_092338.1, read as the reverse complement.
AAGCCGCAAAATGCAAAGTACAAGATATCTAAGCGTACGAAAGGACGTTCAAAAATCTGGAACCGAGATATGAACCAACTATCAACGTACGACTCAACGGAGCTAAAATTACAAGTCAACTATGCACAAGAATATAATATAATATATAATTATATATATATATATATATATATATATATATATATATATATATATATATATATATATATATATATATATATATATATATATATATTATATATTATATTTATCAGCAGCCCACGTTTAAATCACCATGATGAGATGGAATCCAAAGCTCCGCAATCGTGGAGCTCTGAGGAAGAAAATAGCCGCAGTCGCGGAGCTGCACAGTTCAGAGTGGGCTTATAAAAGGCCGAGTCTTCTGCCGAATGAAACACACCTTCTTCTATCTGATCTCTCACTCTCTCAATATATATTTATATTTTATTTAATTTTAATTTTAATTTAAGTTAATATTAATAATAATAAGGTTATTGTAGCGAATGTATTAAGGTTTTGTAAGTCGAAACTCTATACGTGTAACACTGATTAATACTCATTATAAGTTATGTTCAACCTTTTTAAATTAATGTCTCGTAGCTAAGTTATTATTATGCTTATTTGAGCCGAAGTAATCTTGATGTTGGACTAAATATTAAAGACGGGGTTATTGGGCTTTGGACCATAATTGGGGTTTAGACAAAAGACCGACACTTATGGAAATTAGACTATGGGCTATTAATGGGCTTTATATTAACTAAATAATATCTCACTAATTTAATATAGAGATTTATAATTTAACGTATTTATATATAACCACATACGCTTGACTGGGTACGATGGGCGGGATATTTATAAATACGAATAATTGTTCATTTGATCGGACACATGAATGGATTAATAGTCAATGGACTCATTAAAACAGGGGTGGATTACATTCAAGGGTAATTGGTGTAATTGTTAATAAAGTATTAAAACCTTGGATTACACGCAGTTGATAACCTGGTGTAATCATTAATAAAGAATTAAAACCTTATTACGGTTTAAATCCCCAATTAGTTGGAATATTTGACTTCGGGTATAAGGTTAATTTGGTGAAGACTCTCGCACTTTATAATTATGACCGATGAACTATTATGGACAAAACCAGATGGACATATCAAATAATCCAGGACAAAGGACAATTAACCCTTGGTAATAAATTAAAATCAACACGTCAAACATCATGATTACGGAAGTTTAAATAAGCATAATTCTTTTATTTTATATCTCATCGTACTTTTATTTACCATCATTTTATTTATTGTACTTTAAATTATCGTACTTTTATTTTTATCGCATTTTTATTAATCGTCATTTACTTTATGCTTTAAAATAAGTTATATTTATATATAATATTTTATATTAGGTTTTAATTGTGATATAAGACTTAAAATCAACAAACCGGTCATTAAACGATAAAACCCTCGTTTTATAATAATAATAATACTACTATATTACTGATATATATATATATATATATATATATATATATATATATATATATATATATATATATATATATATATATAATTGTTTAAAAATATAGTGTACGCAATAATTGGATCCCTGTGGAACGAACCAGACTTACTAAAAACTACACTACTCTACGATTAGGTACACTGCCTATAAGTGTTGTAGCAAAGTTTAGGTATATCCATTCTATAAATAAATAAATAACTTGTGTAAATTTTATCGTATTTAATAGTATTTCGTAATAAAATTAATAGTATTTCATATACACCACTGCACACATCAAGAACTCTCATTGACGGGATTCTGGTGCGATAATAGTTTCCATGCTAGTGCGAGGGAACCGTTTGGCGTTAAGCGTTGTTTGGAATAGGGGCGAAACCCCGTATTGTGGGGTGATGTTCTTTTGTGTATTGTTGTAGGAACTGTTAATGTTCCTAGACTGATCGAATAGTGAAAATAGAGATTTCACCGTGGAAAGGATCGTTCGATTGAGTCTGGTCAGTATGAGCCGTGGAGGTACGGAGTATTATCGCGGATTAAATCCTCTTCGATTCGGATTTATACAAAAGTTCACATCATGGTGGACTTAGTATAACACGTTTGACGTGGAAATTGTGGGGCATGGTTCTGAGTTGTGGTTGTTGATGCGTTGGTGCTGAAATACTTACCTTTTTGGTATGTGACACAGATCACGGGGACGTGATCCGTTATAAGTGGGAGAGAGCTGTAAGATCCCAAAATTTAGGGTATTAGTTTATTATATTTCTATAGATTAATTTAATAGTACCAGGAGTAGTTGGAATGTTAATAGTACCAGGAGTAGTTGGAATGTTTTGGGAGGTTAATCTATGGTGTGAAGTATTATTTTTATAATAATAAAATGAATGGAGTGTCAGGAGTTAAAAATGGGAAGTCGTAAGACTTAACCGTTTAGTTTTCATTAAAAAGGACCGCGAATATGGTAAATAAAAAGGGTGTTTGGTGCTGAAAATTTAACTAAGGATTACCTCAAAATGGCCTTAGTTAGTCAAGGGGTCTTGGGTTTAAAATGTCCCAAGTGTTTGGGACCAAAAGGGTGAAGTTTTAGGGTCTTGGGGGACTAAAGGTGATTAAGTTTCAAACTTAATTAAATGCAGATTTTTAACGTCTCTTTGCTCATTATTGACCAAATTAGAACATATATAGAGAGAGTGAGAGAGTGACGAGTAGGAGGAAGAAAAAGAGAAAGTGGGTCTTTGATTTCCTTTAAATTGGAGCTTGAAACTTGTGGGTTTATGCAATTAATGATGAACTAAGCTTAAGGGTGTAGAGATTTTAGGAAAACATCTTCCTTTTCATCTCAAGATCTTGGTAAGAACCCTAAACTTGATTATTGTGTTTTTCTTATGAATTGTGATCATATATGTATGTGGGTGTTGTGATTAGTTTATGCATGATGCATAAGTATCATGGATGAACTAGGGTTTGTGATTGGATGAACTAAACTTCATGATTGTTAGTGTCTTGGAATGAAGATGATGATGATGTTAGCTAGTGAAATGTGGTTATTTTAATAAGTGTAAAAGAGTGCATGTCATATTTTTGTTAAAATGTCTAAGAGAATAACTAGTAATATTTTTTAGGTTACTAGCCTTGTATGGTGATTAAATTGAGTCAAGAATCATCCCTAATAGTGTCATTAGTGCATGTAAGTAACTTGGTTTTGATGGAAATGTTTTTGTGTTAATTTGAGTTGAAAATAGAGTCAATGATGTCAAACCCGTAACTAAGAAAAAGTGCACAAACATGATTTTGTAAAGGTCATATCTTGTGAAACGTGACTACGTTTGAGGCGTATGAGCACTTTTTGGAAAGGTCTTTGAATATTCTTTCCAATGAATGAGTTTTATTTTACTGAATTGGTTTAAAACAGGTCAAAATTGTTGTGGAAAAGGGGCTGTCCAGTTTGGGTTAATTGGGTAAAAAGTGTTTAAAGTGTCGTTGGTTGGGAATTTGGGCATGGTGCAAGTATCTATATTATTGGAGAGTTGTTTAGGCATGAATTACCATTTGATGTGGTAATGGATCAAGCCTCTCTTGAGTCAAAATAAGTCAAAAGCTTAATTGGGTTAAAATTAAGCTAGTAGTCACTTTTGGTGTCTAGTGGCATTATGTGTGACGACCCGGAAATTTCTGACCAAATCTAAACTTGATCTTTATATATTTTCGACGCGATAATCAAAGTCTGTAATATTGAGTCTCGAAAACTTCGAACTATTTTCAAACATTCATTTGACCTTAACAATTCCCGACGATTCACGAACCATATGTAAATAAATGTGTGTGTGTGTGTGTGTATATATATATATATATATATATATATATATATATATATATATATATATATATATATAATGTGATACAACAAAAGTATATATAATAATTGGAAATAATAAAATATAACTGAATCATTAGAATCAAGTACGTAAAATAATATGCAAGATAATAATGTTGTTATTAAGTAAATCTATATATAAATATATATGATTTCTATACATGATTAATATTATATGTATATTGTAATATATATAAAATGTATAAAAAATTAAATAATCAATATGTGTTATAATATATGAGATAGTTAATAAATATTACCTAGTTAATAATATTAGCATATTAAACTTACAAGATAAATTATAATTGCTATATTAATATTATCATTACTTTTATTAAAATCAATATAAATATTAATATAAATATTAATACTATTATTATATATAATATAAAGATAGGAAATTGGATACATTTAATTTATTATAATATTATTATTACTAATATTATTGTTATCATTATTAATAACATTATTAATATAATTAGTAGTAAAATTATGATTAATATTAATATGTTACAATCAATAAAGTCATTATTAATATTATATGTATTATTATAAAAATAATATAAATCATTATTATTATCATTAAAAATATTATTATTATTATCACTTTTATAATAATTATTATAATTATCAGTATTATTATTATTAGTTATTATTATTAATAGAATTATTATTATTATTATTATTATCATTATTATCTCTGTTATTATTATTATTATTATTATTATTATTATTATTATTATTATTATTATTATTATTATTATTATTATTATTACTATTATTAATAGTTTCATATTTATTATTAAAAATTATATTGAATATTAATGTTAGTGTAATTAATATTATTAGGTTTCCTTATATATTTAATATACATATATATATATATATATATATATATATATATATATATATATATATATATATATATATATATATATATATATATATATAGTTGATGTATAGTTATATACAAATACATATATATTTAAATACATATATATATACAAATTACAGATATAGCTATATAGATAAATACATATATAAGTACAGATACATAAATATATACGCATATATAAATATAGATAACATACAAAATTCTGTTTTTAATCCTTTTAAAGACTGTAGATGATTGATACTTTCTGTCTTCAACCCGTTTCCTATCGTTGTCCATAGTACAAATCAGATAACCATTTGATTCATTTTTATTTTATCTTTTTGTTAATTTTCTGTTCTCTTTTGTCTGATTGAGAAAGCGAGAACCACATTCTATATTTAATTGAGCAATTCAGTTGATTGGTATATCATTCAACCTACTACTTCTATTAATCACAAACACTCTTTACAGTTTTCTATTAAATTGAATTTAATACAGAAAAGTCGATGAACACTGCTAGTCCCCTGTTTCGTGTATTTTTTTTAATTCTTTGAATTCTTAACAAAATTTAAAATCTATTAAAGCAGTGTTGTTAGAAATCTTTCATTTAATCTAACTACAAAGTTTCAATGTCCAATTTCCTCTATCGAGTTCGAATTTCAAAGTCAAAGTTTACGAATTCAAAAGTCAACGATTGTGTTCATGGAAAAATTTGAATTCTATTCGATGTTGTAGGAACAATTGAGGTTACAGATAGTTTTCAAGAGGGGTTTGCAACATTTTTCATGTTGTGATCGGGGTCTATAACAGCCTCTAAACTTGAATTGGATTTTTAGTTCAAATGTGTTCTTCTTTTTCTGTTAACAGTTTTTTACTTAAAATTTTCTGTTGTTTTAATTAAGGTAATTAATCTCTAATCATTTTGTGTCGTTTATAAATCCTAAAACTAAATTTGTAAAATGATTAGTTGTTAGAGTAAACTCTGATCGATCTTTGTATTGTGAAGAAGATGATGAAACAGGAAGTTGGGATAAACAGATTAATATGGGAATAAAAACAGATAAATAGATTAGTTTAGTTGGTTTGGGGAGGTGACGGGCATGCGAGGGATTCAGGTTCGAGTCTTGTAGCTGCCAATTTTTTTTGATAAAGCTTTATGAGGTAGTTTATTATTATTATTATTATTATTATTATTATTATTATTATTATTATTATTATTATTATTATTATTATTATTATTATTATTATTATTATTATTATTATTATTATTATTATTATTATTATTATTATGATTGTTAGTGTTATTATTATTATTGTTATCATTAATGTTATAAACATTATTATTATTATTATCACATGTATAAATATTATAATTATAATTATTATCATTATCATTATCATAAGTATTAATCATATTATTATTAGTAGTAACCTTATCATTTTAGTATTATTACCATTATTATGATTATGATTATTGTTATTATTAGTATTATGAAAGTAATAAAACTTTATTATTATCATAAATATTAGAATTTGTATTATTTTATAATTATTAGTATTATTATTATTATTAACATAACTATTATTATTATTATTACCATTATCATTTTCGTTATTAGTGTTAACATTATTATTAAAGTTAATATTATTATTAAAAGAGTCAGTATTATCAAAACTAGCATTTTTTAAATAAATATTTTGTATATAAAAATATACTTATTACGTATACTATAATTATATTAAAATTTCATATAGATATGTATCAAACATTGTAACATTTTTTTTATAAATACTTACACATAAAAAACTATTGATTTTTAAATATAATACGAAATATATATAGACATGATAATATAACTAAATGTATAGATATTAATCATTTTAAAAATATATACAAAATAAATATATAGATAACATATAGTCAAAGATATAATATAGGTAAACGTTTTTTTTTTTTTTGAAATTTAGTATAAATTCTATATAACTACAAATATATAAATAATATATATATTAATAAATGAATGAATGTGATTTCCATTATATTTATTAATAGATATACAAATGATATAGGTTCGTGAATCCGAGGCCAACCCTGCACTTGTTCAGTGCCGTCATATGCATAATTGCTACGAAATACAGTATCGTGAGTTCATTTAATTCCCTTTTACTCTTTACATTTTTGGGACTGTGAATACATGCGTTGTTTTTATAACTGTTTTATTAAATGCTTTTGAGATATATTTTTGAACTGAGAATACATAAACTGTTTTGCTATAAATGATTGACGAAATAGACACAAGTATTCAAAACTACATTCTATGATAGAATTATTTGGATTCAGAGGTTCGATTTCTATAAAGATTGCATTATCGATCATCGGTGAGATGATTTTGCATTGCACGACGCATTAGCTACCGAAATGGTTCGATTTAGTAGTTAGTAATGGTGAGATGATTTTGCATTGCACGACGCATTAGCTACCGTTTTAGCTACCATCGGTGAGAAATTTTTGCATTGCACGATGCATTAGCAACCGTTGTAAAATTGTTTACGGTGAGAAATTTTTTCATTGCACGATGCATTAGCTACCGTTATTGATATTATATTGTATTAACTACCACGGTGAGATGATTTTACAATGCACGACGCATTAGTTACCGTTGATGAGTTGTTTTGAAAGGTTCCGGTGTTCATCATATGAATGATTTTTACAGCAGTGAACAGACCTGCACAGATTGTTTTCGAAATATAAGTATCTTGTGGTCTATTATATTATTGGAAATGATTGTTTATGATAAACTAATGAACTCACCAACCTTTTGGTTGACACTTTAAAGCATGTTTATTCTCAGGTATTAAGGAAATCTTTCGCTGTGCATTTGCTCATTTTAAGGATATTACTTGGAGTCATTCATGACATATTTCAAAAGACGTTGCATTCAAGTCGTTGAGTTCATCAAGATTGATAATAAGTCATTCATAGTTTTGATATATTATGAGATAGTATGCATGTATGTCAACTTTCGTTGAAATGAAAGTTTGACTTTTAAAAACGAATGCAATGTTTGTAAAATGTATCATATAGAGGTCAGAACCTCACGATGTAATCAACTATTGTGAATCATTTATAATCGATATGAACGGGTCCTTTCATTATGAGCAGATTTTTGTGTTCTTGTGTGTTGTAATTAGCTAGATATAAATATTTAGCTTATTAATCTTGATATAATGTGATAGGTGGATTACATTGGCGACTCGCGAAAATACGGATATTTTAATTGCTTGAAAATCATGGTGAGTTCATGGTTAGTAGAATCACTCGGGAAAAAAGGATTGATGTAGTCGATTTGCATTTGAGCAAGAGATGACGCTCAATCCCGAGGTTTTCCCAAGAATGTATATTTTGTTGCATTTCACCTCCGTTGCAGGTTCTATGAGTATTCATAATCCGGTGACCAACTTCGGGGTGGATTTCATACCTTCGGATTGCATCCATGCAAGAGACTATATGAATTCATGGGGTCCTAAAGGGCTCAAACCGGGTGTTGATCAATTTGTTCATCGAGATTGGTCCCGTGAGAATGGAGAATTCCAATAAGGTCCTATATCTACAGGTTTATCACGATAATGGACGGGTAAGAGGGTCACTTAAGAACCCACTGGTTAATATTGTCGATTACGGTTAAGTGTTATATAATTAATTGGTGTTGATGCATATTAGTGGTTTTGTCTTGTAATTACTATGTACTCATTAAGCATATAGCTTATTTGTTAAGTTTTATGTTGTGAATTAGGTGCAGGTGGTCAGGGAATATTCGAGAGGACAAGCAAAGAGTCATGGATATGCGGGTGGGACGAGGAATATTCGGGAGCGCAAGGAAGGGATTGAGGACTAGCCGATGAGCTTTAAGAGTAATCAAGTTGTACCATTTTGCTTTCTCGCACTTATATTCTGGGATTCGTGATGTGTTATAACGTTTGTGTGTAAGAATATTTGTGGTTTAGCTACTTGGGTGTTTTATATGATGAAAGGGTAATGATGTCGTAAAGTGTCTTAATGTTTAGTTTATAAAATTGAGAATTTGTTGTGCTTAGTTTGTGTGGTGTTTAAAAATCTGCAGGTCTGATTGTGTGTTACTGCGCGCCACTAGTATAATAGGAATTAGGGACAAAATTTTGTGTATCTGATGGTGTTCAAATCGTGCCTTGGGCCGCGCTGCGCAAAAGGCTTGCGCGCCGCGCAACATAGTGTGTTATGAATCCTGAGCAGCTTGCAAAATTTTGGCACCTGATGATTTGTCGGGGCGCGCCGCACATGTGTTCTGCGCGCCGCGCAGTATAGCTGAACATGGACTGTTTAAAAAAATGCTTGAGTTTTCGAACGTGGTTTTAAGGGTCTTTCAATGATGATGATGATGATGATGATGATGATGATGATGATAATTATAATAAGAATAATAGTAGTAATAATAATAATAATAGCAACAATAGTAATAATAGTAGTAATAGTGATAACTAGTCCGGGTCCGGCCCGCGCGATGCGGCGGGGGCTTTCGGCCCGCGTATTCATATTTAACGTAGCTTTATGTATTTATAGAAGGGAAAACGCTCAATGTGTTAAGCGTCGTTGTTGGTGTTGTCGTCTTTACTGGCTTTTAAAATCTATCCTGTTCGAACATAGTTAGTTTCGTTTCGTTGATAAAATTATTTCGAGTCTGACGGTGCCGGCGAAAAAATATAACTCTCGACGAGCAGGAAGATACGGGATGTCGTTGTTTTTAGCATTTTTTAAAAAGTGTCCGTTTCAAACCTACTTTTTATCATTTTGTTCATAAAATTATTTCGAGTATGACGCTCATGTCGAAAAAATTTAACTCGCGGCGAGCGGAAAGATACGGGCTGTCGTTTTGTTTAGCGTTTTTTGAGAAGTGTCCGTTTCGCGTATAGTTAGTCCCATTGGGTTCGTAAGATTTTTTCGAGTTGAACGGTGGTCTCGAAAAAATTTAACTCGTACCGAGCGAGAAGATAAAACCCGTTATAAATTTGGATGGAATTATTTTCTTTTATTTTAATAAAATTATATATTTTCACTTTTTACCCCTGAGAAAGTAGAAACTTGAGGGGCCGTTGTGTAAATATCGCCGAAGTTGAGGGACAGGTTGTAATGTGAACGCAAACGCAAAACTACAATCGATAATAACTAAAACTACAAATATTAGCACCACATTTAGTATATAAGGGTTAAAATTAATAATAATAGTAGTAATAATAATAATAATAATAATAATAATAATAATAATAATAATAATAATAATAATAATAATAATAATAATAATAATAATAATAATAATAATAGTAATAATAATAATAATATAGATAATAATAATAATAGTAATAGTAATAATAGTAATAATAATAATAATAGTACTAATAGTAGTAATAATAATAATAATAATAATAATAATAATAATAATAATAATAATAATAATAATAATAATAATAATAATAATAATAATAGTACTAATAATAGTACTAATAATAATAATAATAATAATAATAATAATAATAATAATAATAATAATAATAATAATAATAATAATAATAATAATAGTAATAGTAATAACTAGTGGAGGAGCCCTCGCTCCGCGTCGGGACTCCATTTCAAATATAATTTGTTGTGTTTGGTTCGTAAAATTATTTCGTGTTTAATGGTTATGTCGGTTAAACCTATCCCAAGTCGTACGAAAATTTAAAGGCGGTTAAAAATTTAAGTGAATTTGTTGGGGAGTTTTATGGAAAAAATAAAGAAGTTACGATTTGGCCCTTGAACTTTAACTTTAGACCCCTATGAAGTTTACATTTTTTACCCTAGGAATTTACATTTGGCGCCCTAAAGTTTATAATGGTTCTCAATGTTTAGTGTGGTGTCATTGTGGGTACAACCTTTTTGCACGGCGTATAAACGATTAAAGTATGAGGAAGAACTATTCATAAAGTCATTGTCTTTTAGAGATGTAGAGAGTAATATATATATATATATATATATATATATATATATATATATATATATATATATATATATATATATATATATATATATATATATATATATATATATATATATATTAATGAGTTACGTAGTTAATTTATAATAAGAAAAAAAGTTAAACAATATTAAAGTGAAAAATTATGTGATTTAATAATAATAATAATAATAATAATAATAATAATAATAATAATAATAATAATAATAATAATAATAATAATAATAATAATAATGAATAGTTGTTAGTTAGTAAAAATTATGGGATCGATTTATAATGAATGAGAAGTGTAATGTTTAAAGTATAAAATGTGAAAACTATGTGGTAAGTTTGTAAAAACTATAAAGTTAAGTGTTATAAATGGCGGGATTGAATTGTGAAAATATAAAAAGTTTGAAGGGTGTTTGTAAAACTATGGAGGGCTACTATTCATTTGTTCTATATCATATATCATTTAGATATATAGAGTAATGAATATGAATATAAATTCAATGGCGGATCCAGGATTTTATTTCACCGGGGGCAAAAAAAATTAAAACCGTAGCAATTTTTTTAGGCAAAATATAAGGGTTTTGGGGAAAAATTTGAAGGTTTGTGGGTAAAATTTGAAGGTTTTGGGGCAAAATATGTAGGTAATGGGGCAAAATATGTAGGTTTTGGGACAAAAATTATTTTCACCGGGGGCAAAGTCGAAATATTCAAAAATTTTACACTAAAAATTTCAAATCTACCGGGGGCGGGCGCCCCCCTCCTAACATACTGGATCCGCCTATGAATATAATAGGAGTTTGAGCGGTGTAGGTTAAAAGGACATTTAACGAAGACTTTTGTTTACTAACAAATATAATCTATCTATACATATAATACAAAAAAGTTTTTGCTTGTGTGTCATTTTAATATATACATATACATTTTCCATATATATGTATAGATTACAATCTTGTATACATTACAATCTATATGTAAAAACAAAATCCGAGACCTTCACCTCTCTTTCATTAGGGTTTGTATATCGTTGTCAACCGACCTTCCACTGCTGAATACACCTTCGCCGTTTTCATCATCATCTTTAATCATCATCTTAACCATCCTAAATCAGATAGAAAATAAAGAATGAGGAGTCGATTAACTTGCCAGGTCGCTTTACTTTGCAATAGCTGCTTATCGATTTCCTTTGCAATCTTATATCTATACATATAATACAAAAAAGTTTTTGCTTATGTGTCATTTTAATATATACATATACATTTTCCATATATATGTATAGATTACAATCTTGTATACATTACAATCTATATGTAAAAACAAAATCCGAGACCTTCACCTCTCTTTCATTAGGGTTTGTATATCGTTGTTCAACCGACCTTCCACTGCTGAATACACCTTCGCCGTTTTCATCATCATCTTTAATCATCATCTTAACCATCCTAAATCAGATAGAAAATAAAGAATGAGGAGTCGATTAACTTGCCAGGTCGCTTTACTTTGCAATAGCTGCTTATCGATTTCCTTTGCAATCTTTTACCAAAATACCCGCATTTGATTCTCTATTCATCAGCTAATAATTGGTGAATTCGTTTATTGGAATGTTTGATATTAATCGTATGTTTGATTTTTGTGCAGTGTGAAGAGTGGAAAAAATATCTTGCACTGCCTTAGTATCCACAACACAAAATATTTTAAGGAAGGAACTACATAGCTTGGTATATTTCATTACTTGAAATGTCTTTATATTTAAGAAGCTTAGTGTGTTTGTAAGCATATTATTCTTTTCGCATACAAACATCTAGGAAGTTACTAATGATATAGTATAAGTTTCATAGATGTATTTTAGTAATTAGAGCAGCTATAGTGTTGAGTTCTTTGTCGTTTTGTGCTTGTAGCACTTGCAAATCAGTCCATACACACATATACCATGTACTTTACAAAAGTATCTTTTTTGCAGCATAACTTTATAGCTTGTCATGTTACTCTGGTGGTTTCGACGTCTGTAAACTAAACTACAACTTATATAATGGCTTAGTTCATAACGATTTGAATATTTGTCCGAGTTACTAATAATCAAATTGTTGTTCATATACAATGCATCTGCTAAAACATGTTGCTTGAATGTTTTTAAAGCATTCGTGCAACACACCACGTGCTTTAAGCCCTATGATATTGAGGACTCTAACCGCATAACAATCATTTCATTCACTTTCAATTCTAATGTTACATGAAAAAATCTACGCGGAGTATGTAAGGTAATCATACTGCAAATTTTGCGTTAACAACACCTCATTCTCGGGGCATAAATCGAGCTATGCTTGACGTATAACGTAAGTTTGTTATTGTTAGTTTTTAGATTTATTAGACTATGTTATTTGATTGATTATTATTATAGTTAGTGTTTTATATATGGTGAGAAGAATTAGATCTATATTTCAACAAATTGTAAAAAATAAAATTAATTCTTATGGATTATGTACAATAAGTTAACGATACTTGATTGATGATAGTTGATAGTCTAATGGAGTTCTCTTTGCAGGAAGATATAAACAGGAACATGGATTTAACCAAGAGCCTTTGAGAGGTTGAAATTACCACGTCTGCATACTACTTTCACTAAGGTTCCTGCACTTACCTATAAGTGTTCCAGTTGCTCTTTGTAAAGTTGCTATACAAATATATCATACTACATTATCAACTAATACTTCAGAAGTCTCATAGGTAATAATTAAACAGGCATCACCTCTTAAATCATCTTTCACTCTCAACATATTATCAAAAGATTGCCACATTTCAGGTTCACAATGTTGGTGAGTATTAAATATTACTAAACTTTTCATTTTGATTAACAATTTTATATGTAACGGTCCTTTTTAAACAAGTAATACATGAAATTGTATCATGTGTTTTATATGTCGATGCTAATTTGTATGTCTACTTGTGTTAATTCTTGTAGTTTTAGATGCTTGAATGATTGTGAAAAAAAAAAAATCAATTTCTAATGCATAATTACCCAATATGTAAAAATCAATTTTTGATTGACAATTTTCATTTTTTGTCCTGATGCATCATTTTCATTCAAAAAGTACCTTGTCAAGAAGCTACTCATTCTTGGTTCAAGTTTTCGGCAACAACTATATGCAAATAATGTTTGAAGAATTTAGGTTCAGAATGCAGATCATTTATAGTTCAAACCTTTAAAAACATGGCACGATGTAGATTAAAGACTCACTATAACACATTATCCATCAGGAAAAGTTGATCGTCTTCAAGACAGCCTAAAAAAAACATGGGACCCTATAGATTGAAGAATTTATGCAGCTCAATTTTTATATGCAAAATTGATTGAAAACTTAAGATTCAAGACAATCCAATGGACCAATGCAGCATATAAACCTTAGGAGTGTTTTTTTTTTTAAAAACTTTAAGTAACAGATTTAGTTTGTGGGATTGTAATATATGATTGATGCCATTGGTTATTCTTACATTTTCCTAAATTTTAGTAGTATCACTATTTACATACTTGAATGACACATGCAATAGTTTTTGCACAGTTTTTTACAAACACGTGCAACGCACGGACTCAAAAACCTAGTATAATATAATAAATACTAGTAATAAATAATAACTATATATTATAGTTAATACTGTAATTAATAATTGTTTATAGAAATTAATGAGATTCTTAACACATAAAGAATCAACCCTTACCATCTTTAACAATGATGGGCGTGTTGGCGTGTTGCTGGATAGGGGTGAGGTGCTTGATGGACGTGCTGGTAATTGGTAAATAATGGGTGGCGTGTTCAGTGACGTGTTGCTGGGTAGATTATTTTTTATTTGTTTTTCATTTTTCTTGAACTTTAGTTTTTATTTTGTTTAATTAGTTATATTATTATTTTGTAATTATAATAACAAATTAATTTAAAAAAACACACTAACATTATTAAAATTAATATTACATTAATAAAATACTTATTAAAAGTCCTAAAAACATAAAATTACTACTTATTAAAAATCCTAGAAACATAAAATTACAATAGATTAAAAATCATAAAAAACGTTCTAAAATTATCATTCAGTCGACGCTCCCGATTCGGGACTACTTTCAGAATCGGAAGGGACCAGATTAACTGTCCACATGCTTAAATCCACAACATACAACTGAATTCGATTACTGGTTTCCCTGGCGTCTTTCTTAAGCTTCTTCCAAATGTTATTATGCAAGTGCAATATTTCCGACTTTTCTTCGTCTAGATACAAAATAGTCGACCATGGTACACGTATTTCTTTTCTGAGTAATTTTTCTAACTCTGAAAAATCAAATTCGTTAATGTAGAAGTCGTTAAATAGCATTTTGTTTCGCCAACGTATGACTTCATGTTGGTCGATAGGTTACCTCCGAAATGAACGTCGAAATTAGCTGACATCGGTGCCATTAAAATGAAGTTGAAATGTATATGTTGATGGAATTTAACATTATAGCTAGCAACATGTTCATGTAATTTACACAATCATAAAACCAATTTTAAGATAGTTAAAGCAAGTGGAAGCATTAATAGAACAAATACATTAGTTAAGCCATTTTTGTTAAATCCCATATTAATATCAAGTCATGAATTTATGCTTACATATAAAACAAGTAGAGAAGATTTGTACCTCCTCAAGCTAGTTGAGGGCTATTTAGGATAAGCAATATGATGATGAAGATGATGAATGTTGCAACCTCAAATTAGAAGCCTCAAGTGTGTAATACCCCAAGCTTTCAATCACCAACACCCTACTTAGTTTAGTTAGGATTTTATGACACTAAATTGCTCCCAAAACAAGAAGTAACACCTCCCTTTTGTTGGTAAAAGTTTCGGCCAGCAAAGCAGCAAAAAGAATGGAGAGAATGTATGGAACTTCTTGGTTTATGCTTGAGTCAATACCTTGTTTAAAGAGTTCTCACATGCACATTTGGAAGTGTGTTATGAAATAGCATGGGTGTTTCCTTGTTACTATCAAAACTGCCACCCACCATAATATTATAAGAATAATTGTATAAAAAAAAAGACTTGTAATAAAATGTCATGAATTTTGTTAAGTTACTTGAATTTTTTTTATAAACCAATTTATAAAACATAACACAATGTAATTATTTAAACCTATAAATAATTAATTCTTTAAGGTATAGGTTATCCAAATAACTTGACTCAAGTGATAATATTTTAGAAACCCGATTTTCTAAAATCTTAGCGTCGCGTATTTATTTAACGATTCGATCGTTAAGATTAAATACATACAAAGTGTTGGTAAGCTTGTTATTGGGTATGACCCGACTTGGATCATAACATATTAGCCACATTGATTTAATATGTCTCTCGGGTATACGAAATACCTTCAATCTCCCACTTGCAAGATAAACATAAGAAATTAATGCAAGTGATGGATACCACCTAACGACCGTCCATCACCCCCAATATGTTATGACTTAGTGCCATTCAATAACATCATCCCTTTCGAGTTCCCATCTCGAATATGAATAGGTGAATCTTTCATTATTTCCTTTTGTCCTAGATGTCATGTTAAATCCAAGAGATACAGAGTGATCACTCTCTTCTAGATTTAACTTTATTAGGCCTTAGACATCTGACACTCAACGAATAAGAGGGACAAATTCCATCTTGACTACATACGTCCTAAATATATACCTTGTATCATACCTAAGTTCTTTCTTATGAACTACCATATTTCAGAATAGCGAAGGAAAGAATCAAGGCACAATACTTGGTAAATATCCGAAACCAATATGTATCTCAGGTCAGAGGATACAATGATATTCGCCTTTACTCAAGATTACATGTGATCAACCACAAAGGCTCCATTTAGTGAATCTTGAGGGCGGGTCTTCCAATATTTGTATCCCACAAATATCTATGAACCTTGGTAGCAACCTTGCCCCACATTCATCCCGTGAATGTATACCAATCCAAGTTTATAATAGTCTAAACCTCACACTTGTTTCCACAAATGTGATCGACAACGGAATTTAGAATAATTACTTATTCATGGATAAAATATGCAAAATAGGAACCTAAATCAAGATTAATAAATTAACACCATAATTATATTAATGAGTTTGAACCACTTCTGTGACGCCCCGTACTAAATCATCATGTACGGACCATCATCAACAGGATCATTACAAGGTTAAGTACTATATGCGTTTTCAAAACAGAGTTTGCATTCATTAATAAAAGTGACGTCATAACATACGTCAATTGTTTTACAAATCAAAAGTATGCTTCGCTAAGTAGAAGCATTAAATAAGTGTACGTGACCATAATGGTCGTTACATAACATAAGTTCATAAGTAAAAAGTTTGAATGCAACATAAGTAGTCATGCGATAACAACTCTAGGCAGCGGGTTCTACAGCACGACTAGTAAGATAGCGGAAGCGACTTCAAGCACCTGAGAAAATACATGCTTAAAAAGGTCAACACAAAGGTTGGTGAGCTATAGTTTAAGTATAACAGTAATGTAAGTAGGCCACGAGATTTCAGTGCTACAACGAGCGTTTCAAAAGTATGTAAAAGTATATGCTTAACCGTGGGCACCCGGTAACTAACTTAACGTTTAATGTACCCCCTTAAAGTGCACTTGGCAAGTGCGTATAACCTCGAAGTATTAAACACTCGTTAAATGCTAGCGCTACTAGCCCGAGTGGGGATGTCAAACCCTATGGATCCATATCTAAGATTCACGTTCACGGTTCAAAACCCAATGATTAAACGTTACCGAGCTAAAGGGAATGTTTCTGCCGTTATATAACCCACACATATATAAAGTTTAAGTACTCGTGCCTAGTATGTAAAACATAAAATCCGCATGTATTCTCAGTTCCCAAAATAAGTTAAAGTAAAAAGGGAATGCTATAACTCACAATGATTAGTAGTAATGGTAAGGTAGTAGTCGGAAAGTGGTGTGCAAGTAACGGTCCAAACGTCCTCAACCTAAGTCAAATAGCACTAAGTCAATAAGTCGTCTCAAAAGGTTTATAAGTACGTAATTAAGGTCATAAGGGTCATCATCAATCATCATTAAACAAAAGGTAACAAGTAAGACTCGTTTATGAAAGTCGTTTAAAACAAAGGCTGACTTCGGTCAGTCACCACGGCCTCTACCCTTACTGAATTAAGGTGAGACCAGTGGTCATGGCTCCGTCTATGAGTCCCTTAAGTGTGGTAAAATTTACAGAAGCAAACTCGTCTTGGTTTGACCGTGGCGACGGTCTAAGTGCGAGTAGGTCAGAAATTTCTGCACAACGTTAAAGGACATGGTAACGATCGGAGGGCCATAAATCCTAAACCGTAACTCGGATTAAGACGAGTCCTATATGAAAAGTTATCTACTCGAAAAGTTCTATCTAAAAATCAAGGTTAGAACAGCCCAGGTCTACTGGTCTGTTCCAGAAGTATCAGGTCAGTAGGTTTTGGACAGAACAGTGGGTTTTGGAGAGTTCCGGTTGTCTCGGTGCTTGATGTTCATCACGGTTCTCATCCTTGATGCGTATAGCTTCAAGTGTACAACTCGTTGATGTGTTAACATCATTTTGACCAAGGTTTGTCCATCATAACTCAAGTGCAAGTGTTGTAGGTGTTTGATGAACCAAGGTTACATGTAAGTTTATGAACAAGTTCATGAACACTAAGAAAGATCACAACCAAGTGTTGGATCCATGATACTTGCACCAAAGTGTAAGCTCTTGTTGGGTTCATGTCCTTGTTCAAATGTTTAGTAAGCAACTTAACAATAAGAAATAAAGAAAATGAAAGATAAGCCTAAACCAACCATGAAGGTGGTATTCTAGTAACATACAACAAACAAGAACACAAGTAACAATTATAAAGATTATAAACTTTAAATCTTTGAAATAAATAAAGTAGAAAGCTAATCTAAACAAGAAGATGATTCATAGTTGCTCTTACTTTTAAAGATTCAACCCAAGTTGATCTTTAAGTGAAGTAACTTCAAAGTTACTTCAAGAACTACAAGTAAAGAGTTTATACAACTATGAACTTTAATTCTTTGAAACAAAATATTTAGAACATAACTAGAGAGATTATGTTCTTGATGTTCTTGTTAAATACAAGATATAAATGAAGAATCAAAACTAGAAAGTTTGATCTTGTAACTTGGTAAAGAAAGACAAGTAAGTAAGTAAATAATAACTAGTAATCAAGACAAGTAATTAATCTTTAACAAGAACAAGTGATAACAACAAAGATTGATGATGATTATGTTCATGTAGAAATCAGTTTTTACCAACAAAGAGAAGAAGAAAAGAAGTTGTTACTTACAAGAAAGAAAGAAGAACTTGAGAGAAAGATAAGAGAAAAGATGAAGCAAGTAAAGTGAGTGTGTTTGAGAAATGAGTGAGCAAGTAATATGTGAATGAAAAATGAAACTAAAATGCCCATTCTATGGCCTAAGGGCCACGAAATTCTGCAGCAAAAAGGAGGGAAGAAGAAGTCCTATGGTTACTTGTATGTAAAGCTTGAAAAAGTTGGGTAAAAGGGTGGTGTTCATGGGGATTATAAGGCAACTAGATTCCTTTAAGTATTAACTAACTAGTTACACTTAAGTTTGATACTTGCAAGTCTTAATGGGCTAATTAAGTCCAACTAATAAATAGGGTGGGCTCTCATAAGTCCATGTACATGTATAAAGCCCAAGTTGTATGCAAGTAACAAGTAAGTCCACTAAAAGTCCAACATAAGCCCAAGTAACTAACTAATAGCTTTAGTTAATTAAAATGATTAATAAAATTAATCATGAATGTAAATAATATCTTAAAATATTATTCGTGCAAGTTCCGGGTGTCACAAAGACGTTTCGGGCATTTAAAGTTCAAGTACGGGCAATTAAAGCAACGTGTAAATGTAATAACATACATTCGTTTAATCAAGCGTATTAATAATAATAATTATTAATAAATAACGTTGGTAAAACCAGGGTCGTTACATTACCCACCTGTTAAAGAAAATTTCGTCCCGAAATTTTAAGCTGAAGTAGATGGAGGAGTCGGGAAAAGATGAGGATATTTCCGCATCATTTGATCTTCTCGTTCCCAAGTAAACTCAGGTCCTCGTTTGGCATTCCATCGTACTCGTACAATCGGAATCTTGTTGCGTTTCAAAGTTTTGATCTCACGATCCATAATCTCAACAGGTTCCTCCACAAAGTGGAGTTTGTCATCAATAGTAAGTTCTTCCAAAGGTATGATGAGTTCGGGTGCAGCAAGACACTTCTTCAAGTTTGACACATGGAAGGTAGGATGAACTGAGCTCAATTGTGCTGGTAGATCCAAACGGTAAGCAACTGGTCCAACACGTTCCAAGATCTCGAAAGGACCAATGTATCGTGGGTTCAACTTTCCACGTTTTCCAAAACGGATCACACCTTTCCAAGGTGCAACCTTCAACATTACACGATCACCAACATTAAATTCAAAGTCTTTCCGTTTAAGATCGGCATAGCTCTTTTGGCGATCACGGGCAGTCTTAAGTCTAGCTTGAATCTGAGCAATCTTCTCCGTGGTTTCGTGGACTACCTCGGGTCCGGTGATTTGCTTTTCTCCTACTTCGGCCCAACAAATAGGAGATCGGCACTTACGACCATACAATGCTTCAAAAGGTGCAGCATTAATGCTTGAGTGATAACTGTTGTTGTACGAGAATTCGGCGAGTGGCAAATGCCTTTCCCAGGCCTTTCCAAAATCAATGACACATGCACGCAGCATGTCCTCCAAGGTCTGAATCGTTCGTTCACTTTGCCCGTCAGTCTGAGGATGATAAGCAGTACTCATGTCAAGACGAGTTCCCATGGCTTCTTGCAAAGAACGCCAAAATCTGGAAGCAAAACGGGGATCGCGATCGGAGATGATTGATAAAGGTACACCATGACGAGATACAACCTCTTTGATGTACAGCTGAGCAAGTCTTTCCATTGTATCAGTTTCCTTCATCGCTAGAAAGTGTGCAGATTTGGTAAGGCGGTCAACAATAACCCAAATAGTATCGCATCCGCCCACCGTCTTTGGCAGCTTAGTAATGAAATCCATTGTGATCCTTTCCCACTTCCATTGTGGGATTTCCGGCTGTTGAAGTAACCCAGAAGGTCTCTGATGTTCGGCTTTAACCTTCGAGCAAGTCAAACACTTACCAACATAAGTCGCAACGTCCTTCTTAAGATTCGGCCACCAATACTGTTCTTTAAGGTCGTGGTACATCTTACCTGCACCGGGGTGAATCGAATATCTCGATTTGTGTGCTTCATCAAGTATCAGGCTTCGTAGATCTCCATAGTAAGGTACCCAAATTCTTCCGGCATAACATCGGAGTCCAGACTCTCTAACCTCGAATCGAGAGACAAGTATGTTCAAATGCTCGTGAGATATGTTCTCCTCCTTGAGAGCCTCAACTTGGGCTACTCTGATCTGGTTGTTGAGGTTCGAATGGATGGTGATGTTCAGAGCCCTAACACGGAGAGGTGCCGTCCTCTCCTTTCGGCTTAAAGCGTCAGCTACAACATTGGCCTTGCCAGGGTGATAACGGAGTTCACAATCGTAGTCGTTGAGCGTCTCGATCCATCGACGCTGTCTCATATTCAATTGCTTCTGATCGAAGATGTGCTGGAGACTCTTGTGATCGGTGAAGATAGTGCTCTTAGTTCCATACAAATAATGTCTCCACAATTTGAGTGCAAAGACAACGGCTCCAAGTTCAAGATCATGTGTAGTGTAGTTCCGCTCGTGAATCTTCAATTGGCGGGAGGCATAGGCAATAACCTTTGATCGTTGCATCAGTACACAACCAAAACCACTCTTCGATGCATCGCAATAAACAACAAAGTCGTCACTGCCTTCAGGGAGTGATAGGATAGGTGCGGAGGTTAACTTCTTCTTCAAAGTTTGGAATGCTGATTCGTGTGTGGGTTCCCAAATGAACTTCTTGCCCTTGTGATTCAGTGCGGTCAAAGGACGCGCAATCAGAGAAAATCCTTCGATAAACCTTCGATAATAACCGGCGAGACCTAGAAATTGGCGAATATGCGTTGGAGTAGTGGGGGTCTCCCACTTGCTGATGGCTTCAATCTTGGCGGGATCAACTTTGATACCCTGGTCGCTCACAACATGACCCAAAAACTGTACTTCCTTCAACCAAAATTCGCACTTGGAGAATTTGGCGTAAAGTTGCTCTTGTCTTAAGAGTTCAAGCACTAGCCGAAGGTGTTGCTCATGTTCTTCTTCGCTCTTAGAGTAGATGAGGATATCATCTATGAAGACGATAACAAACTTATCCAAGTAAGGCTTGCAGACACGATTCATGAGATCCATGAACACGGCAGGTGCATTTGTCAATCCGAATGGCATCACGAGGAACTCATAATGACCATAACGGGTCCTGAATGCAGTTTTCATCACGTCACTTTCCTTCACCCTCAGCTGGTGATATCCGGATCGCAAATCGATCTTTGAATAAACGCTCGATCCTTGTAGTTGATCAAAAAGATCATCAATTCGTGGAAGAGGATACCGATTCTTGATAGTCAATTTGTTGAGTTCACGGTAGTCGATACACATACGGAAGGATCCATCCTTCTTCTTTACAAACAACACAGGTGCGCCCCAAGGTGAGAAGCTTGGTTGGATAAACCCTCGATCTAATAGCTCTTGTAGTTGACTCTGTAATTCTTGCATCTCGGAAGGTGCGAGTCTATAAGGTGCGCGAGCTACAGGTGCAGCTCCTGGCACTAAGTCAATCTGAAACTCTACTGCTCTCTGCGGTGGTAATCCAGGCAATTCCTCTGGGAAGACATCAGAAAATTCGTTCACAATTCGAACGTCGTTCACGTTCTTCATCTCAGTTTCTACCGCTTTCACATGTGCTAGGACAGCAAAGCGTCCCTTCTTCATAATATTTTGCGCTTTCACGCAACTAATGAGGTTCAACTTCGAGGTACATCTCTCTCCATAGATAACCAGTGGTTCGCCATCTCCTTGTGGTATGCGAAGTGCTTTATCTCCACAGATAACATCGGCCTTTATCTTGCTCAACCAATCCATACCGACGATCGCGTCAAAACTTCCCAGTTTGATAGGTATCAAATCAATTTCGAAATCTGCACCAGCTATGTTGATAATAGCTCCACGACTAATATGGTCAACCTTTTCAAGTTTTCCATTGGCGACCTCGACAAGCATACTTTCCTTCAAAGGAACTAACGACCAATCTAACTTATCACAAAAATGTCTACACACATAGCTCCTATCGGCACCAGTATCAAATAGGACAGAAGCTAAAAGATTGTTGATCTTGAATATACCTGTCACCAAGTCGGGGTTGTCGCGAGCGTCCCTTGCATTAACATTGAAGGCTCTAGCACGTGGTGGTCCGCCATCCTTACGCTTGTTAGGACACTCGTTTCTGAAATGGCCCGTCTTTCCACATTCATAACACTTCTTAGGCCCATTGTTGTTGTGGTTTGGCTTCACATTCAAAGTGGTAACCTTGCAATCCTTGCCAACATGTCCAGATCGTTGGCACTTCTCACAGATAACATTGCAATACCCAGTGTGGTGCTTGTAGCACCTATTGCATTGTGGTAAGGTTCCTTTGTAGTTCAGATTGGTGCGGTTGTTGTTGTTGGGGTTGGTGTTGTTGTTGTGCATGTTGTTGTTTTGCCTGAACCCTTCATGTCGTTTTGCCGGGTTTTGATCATAGTTCCTACCCCTGTTGTTGTTGTGGTTGTTGTCCCATTTCCTCTTTTCACCACTAACAGTTTCAAACTTAGCCTTCTCCGGCTCGTCAAGGATGATTTGATTCAAGAGAGTATGCGCCATGCGCATTGCTTCGGGAACACTTGGTGGCTTGGATGAGGTAACATTACCCTTGATGGACTTAGGAAGTCCCGAGAAGTATTTCTCCAAACGCTTAAATTCGGGGGTGACCATGGTTGGACACATAAGAGCCAATTCCAAAAACCTACGGTTGTAGCTGTTAAGGTCGTTCCCTACGGTCTTCAATTGCATAAATTCGATTTCCATTTTTTGAATCTCGGTTCTCGGACAGTATTCCTCGATCATAGCACATTTAAATTCTTCCCAAGGCGTAGCATACGCCTCATCAATTCCTTGCGCTTGGGCCATGGTATTCCACCATGTAAGCGCGCCATCCGAAAGTGTGCAAGATGCAAATTTCGTTTTGTTAGCCTCAGAACAATTGCTAACCCTGAATACCGATTCCAACTTTTCGAACCATCTGGTGAGACCGACGGGTCCCTCAGTGCCATTGAAGTAGTGTGGCTTGCAGTTTTGAAATTCCTTGTAAGTACACCCATCTCGGACGACAGGTGGATTGACAGGCGGTGGTGGTGGAACTTGGGGTTGTCTTTCAGCTAGTGCAGCAGCGACACGTTCGTTAATCATGTCCTCAATCTGGGCGGCGGTAGGTGTGGTTCTTCCGTTGGCCATGATGTTCTATACAAACATTTTGACTCAAGTCAAAATCCATTATGCAAATAATAATAGTATAGTATATAACAACCAACATGAAAACAGCACAACACATGTTGATTAAGTAATGCAAGCATATATAAGTACCACAAAACCATGATATGATAACGTAAATAGAACACTTGCGCACAAAGTAACAACACAAATTCCATTCATTAATGATAATAAGTTCGTACATTACAATAAGTTCGTACATTACATAAGTGAAATATGAAATTACAAAAAGAGATTACAATACAGAATCTAGTACAAAGTCCTACGGCGATGGTGGGTACAGGATGTCCAAAACATGAGTCATCTGCTCCTCGAGCTCAGTAACTCGAGTCTGGAGAATCTCAATCTCCCGCCTCATTTCCTCATTAGAGGAAGATGGTGGGGCAGGTGGTGCTGGCGGTGCAGGTGGAGCCGGTGGTGCTGAAGTGGATGGTCCGGCTCTGGGTGGAGACGGTAATATCAGTGGGTCGGCGGGGTACGGCACCAGCCGTTTACGAGCAGTGATCCTACGACGCCGACCATAAGCGTCAGTGACAGTACGACCAGGAATTATGCCAGCGAAGCGATACCGCTTCTTCGGCGGGGTAGAAGGTGCCTGAATCGGTCGGTCAGCGGGATCCTCCTCATCACTGGAGTCGTCAGATGAGGTGTCGTCTGAAGAAGCATCGGTGGAAGAACCGTCGTCTGAATCATGCGGTGGTGGCGCGGGTGGCTCAACATATCCGAAAGCGGCCAGCATCTGTCGGTGTCGGCCTGGCGTAATCACGGCTAAGCGGCCGTCGGCAGTGCGTCGGCAAGGTGTGCGCCAGTGATTACGGAAGGGTCCTTCCCCGAACTCCGCGGGGATCTCCATGCCACCAATGCGAGCCAGTTGCCTCAGGGGTCTGGAAGAAGACGCCGGGATAGGCACACTAGAGCTAGCTCCAGAACTAGAGGCGCCGGGGTCGCCAGTGGGTGTCGGGGCCGGAATGTCGGCAGCAGCAGCAGCAGCAACAGGTGCAGCAGTGGGAGGAACAACGGGGCCTGATCCGCTCGGGATGTCAGTAGGTGGAACGTCCGACATCTGAACAAGGAAAAATAAATTTTCCATGTCAGTATGTCATAAAGCAAGCAAATAATAGGCCAACAGTTTAAATCATGTATAACAATAAGTAGCATGGCAATATCAGTAATCGTACGAAACTAGCATGCAATCGAAAGCAAGTAATAGCATGCAGTAGTGAAATCATGTAGTAGCATACGGCATATAGCAGTAACAGTAAGCAGCAGCATGCAGTAAGTTTAGCGGAAACAAGTAAACTAACAAGTTGTAGATTAGTCCTATTAGTGAATCCTACTCGGGTCGGTCTTAGACTCACTAATGCATCCTAATTCCCTACAACCAATGCTCTGATACCAAATGTGACGCCCCGTACTAAATCATCATGTACGGACCATCATCAACAGGATCATTACAAGGTTAAGTACTATATGCGTTTTCAAAACAGAGTTTGCATTCATTAATAAAAGTGACGTCATAACATACGTCAATTGTTTTACAAATCAAAAGTATGCTTCGCTAAGTAGAAGCATTAAATAAGTGTACGTGACCATAATGGTCGTTACATAACATAAGTTCATAAGTAAAAAGTTTGAATGCAACATAAGTAGTCATGCGATAACAACTCTAGGCAGCGGGTTCTACAGCACGACTAGTAAGATAGCGGAAGCGACTTCAAGCACCTGAGAAAATACATGCTTAAAAAGGTCAACACAAAGGTTGGTGAGCTATAGTTTAAGTATAACAGTAATGTAAGTAGGCCACGAGATTTCAGTGCTACAACGAGCGTTTCAAAAGTATGTAAAAGTATATGCTTAACCGTGGGCACCCGGTAACTAACTTAACGTTTAATGTACCCCCTTAAAGTGCACTTGGCAAGTGCGTATAACCTCGAAGTATTAAACACTCGTTAAATGCTAGCGCTACTAGCCCGAGTGGGGATGTCAAACCCTATGGATCCATATCTAAGATTCGCGTTCACGGTTCAAAACCCAATGATTAAACGTTACCGAGCTAAAGGGAATGTTTCTGCCGTTATATAACCCACACATATATAAAGTTTAAGTACTCGTGCCTAGTATGTAAAACATAAAATCCGCATGTATTCTCAGTTCCCAAAATAAGTTAAAGTAAAAAGGGAATGCTATAACTCACAATGATTAGTAGTAATGGTAAGGTAGTAGTCGGAAAGTGGTGTGCAAGTAACGGTCCAAACGTCCTCAACCTAAGTCAAATAGCACTAAGTCAATAAGTCGTCTCAAAAGGTTTATAAGTACGTAATTAAGGTCATAAGGGTCATCATCAATCATCATTAAACAAAAGGTAACAAGTAAGACTCGTTTATGAAAGTCGTTTAAAACAAAGGCTGACTTCGGTCAGTCACCACGGCCTCTACCCTTACTGAATTAAGGTGAGACCAGTGGTCATGGCTCCGTCTATGAGTCCCTTAAGTGTGGTAAAATTTACAGAAGCAAACTCGTCTTGGTTTGACCGTGGCGACGGTCTAAGTGCGAGTAGGTCAGAAATTTCTGCACAACGTTAAAGGACATGGTAACGATCGGAGGGCCATAAATCCTAAACCGTAACTCGGATTAAGACGAGTCCTATATGAAAAGTTATCTACTCGAAAAGTTCTATCTAAAAATCAAGGTTAGAACAGCCCAGGTCTACTGGTCTGTTCCAGAAGTATCAGGTCAGTAGGTTTTGGACAGAACAGTGGGTTTTGGAGAGTTCCGGTTGTCTCGGTGCTTGATGTTCATCACGGTTCTCATCCTTGATGCGTATAGCTTCAAGTGTACAACTCGTTGATGTGTTAACATCATTTTGACCAAGGTTTGTCCATCATAACTCAAGTGCAAGTGTTGTAGGTGTTTGATGAACCAAGGTTACATGTAAGTTTATGAACAAGTTCATGAACACTAAGAAAGATCACAACCAAGTGTTGGATCCATGATACTTGCACCAAAGTGTAAGCTCTTGTTGGGTTCATGTCCTTGTTCAAATGTTTAGTAAGCAACTTAACAATAAGAAATAAAGAAAATGAAAGATAAGCCTAAACCAACCATGAAGGTGGTATTCTAGTAACATACAACAAACAAGAACACAAGTAACAATTATAAAGATTATAAACTTTAAATCTTTGAAATAAATAAAGTAGAAAGCTAATCTAAACAAGAAGATGATTCATAGTTGCTCTTACTTTTAAAGATTCAACCCAAGTTGATCTTTAAGTGAAGTAACTTCAAAGTTACTTCAAGAACTACAAGTAAAGAGTTTATACAACTATGAACTTTAATTCTTTGAAACAAAATATGTAGAACATAACTAGAGAGATTATGTTCTTGATGTTCTTGTTAAATACAAGATATAAATGAAGAATCAAAACTAGAAAGTTTGATCTTGTAACTTGGTAAAGAAAGACAAGTAAGTAAGTAAATAATAACTAGTAATCAAGACAAGTAATTAATCTTTAACAAGAACAAGTGATAACAACAAAGATTGATGATGATTATGTTCATGTAGAAATCAGTTTTTACCAACAAAGAGAAGAAGAAAAGAAGTTGTTACTTACAAGAAAGAAAGAAGAACTTGAGAGAAAGATAAGAGAAAAGATGAAGCAAGTAAAGTGAGTGTGTTTGAGAAATGAGTGAGCAAGTAATATGTGAATGAAAAATGAAACTAAAATGCCCATTCTATGGCCTAAGGGCCACGAAATTCTGCAGCAAAAAGGAGGGAAGAAGAAGTCCTATGGTTACTTGTATGTAAAGCTTGAAAAAGTTGGGTAAAAGGGTGGTGTTCATGGGGATTATAAGGCAACTAGATTCCTTTAAGTATTAACTAACTAGTTACACTTAAGTTTGATACTTGCAAGTCTTAATGGGCTAATTAAGTCCAACTAATAAATAGGGTGGGCTCTCATAAGTCCATGTACATGTATAAAGCCCAAGTTGTATGCAAGTAACAAGTAAGTCCACTAAAAGTCCAACATAAGCCCAAGTAACTAACTAATAGCTTTAGTTAATTAAAATGATTAATAAAATTAATCATGAATGTAAATAATATCTTAAAATATTATTCGTGCAAGTTCCGGGTGTCACAAAGACGTTTCGGGCATTTAAAGTTCAAGTACGGGCAATTAAAGCAACGTGTAAATGTAATAACATACATTCGTTTAATCAAGCGTATTAATAATAATAATTATTAATAAATAACGTTGGTAAAACCAGGGTCGTTACAACTTCGTTCCATTACAATACATAAAACAGATCACAACCAATCACTAGAATATCGAAGCCCTAATGCACTAACATGCCCTTGATGCTTTGCACCATGTAAGAGCTTCGTGAGTGGATCTGCTATATTAAGATCTGTGTGAACTTTGTGAATACATATCTTTCCCTTTTAAACCTCATCCCTTATGTAGTTGAATCTCCGCTCAATGTGACGGGTCTTTTGGTGAGCACGAGGTTCTTTGATTTGAGCAATCGCACCCTCGTTGTCACAAAAGATCTCAAGAGGGTCCTGAATGGAAGGGACTACTCCTAAGTCATCGATGAATTTCTTCATCCATGCAGCTTCCTGAGCTGCCAATGAGGCGGCAATGTACTCCGACTCTGTAGTGGATAATGCAACAACATCCTGTTTTCAACTCTTCCAAGAGACCGCACCTCCATTTAATGTGAATACATAACCGGATTGTAATCGAGAATCATCTCCATCAGTTTCGAAACTCGCATCCACGTAACCTTTTACAGCGAGTTCCTCGTCACCAGACTCGTATATAAGAAACATATCCTTAGTCCTCCTAAGGTATTTCAATATACTTTTAACCTCAATCCAATGACTATTTCCTGGGTTATTCTGGTATCTACTTGTCAAGCTAAGAGCGCATGACACATCCGATCTAGTGCATATCATTACATACATGATTGACCCAATAGCAGATGCGTATGGGAATTTCTTCATTCTCTCTTGTTTGTCTTTCGTGGTAGGACACTGAGATGAACTGAGAAGCGTTCCTCTTTGAATAGGTACCAAACCTTTCTTAGAGTTGTCCATCTTAAACCTTTTCAAGATCTTTTCAATGTATGCACTTTGATTCAAACCTATCAGTTTCTTGGATCTATCCCTATAGATCCCAATTCCCAAAACATATTGTGCTTCTCCAAGATCCTTAATGGAGAAGCATTTACTTAGCCAAGTTTTAACACCTTGCATTTCCGGAATATCATTTCCAAATAACAATATATCATCCACATATAGTACAAGGAACATGATAGTGCTCCCACTAGCTTTCTTGTATACACAAGATTCATCACCATTTTTAATGAAGCCAAATTTCTTGGCCTCCTCATTAAAACGATGATTCTACATTCTAGATGCTTGTTTCAATCTGTAGATTGACTTATTTAACTTGCATACCTTTTTAGGATATTTCGGATCAACAAAACCTTCATGCTGAACCATATAGACATCTTCCTCAAGATGTCCATTTAGGAAAGCGGTCTTGACATCCATTTGCCATATTTCATAATCATAATGAGCAGCAATGGCAAGTAATATCCTAATAGACTTTAGCATTGCCACAGGCGAAAAAGTTTCATCATAGTCAACCCCTTGAGTTTGAGTGAAACCTCTTGCTACAAGTCTAGCTTTATATGTATCCAAGTTTCCATGTATGTCGGTTTTCATTTTGAAAAGCCATTTACAATCAACTAGCCTTGAGCCAGTAGGTTGTGCAACAAGTTTCCAAACTTGATTGTCATACATGGATTGCATCTCAGCGTTCATGGCTTCCTGCCATTTATCCTTATCAATCCTTGATAAAGCATCTTGGTAGTTTGTTGGTTCATCCAAATTAACCACATAGCAACCATCCATGAGAAACCCATATCTCTCGGGAGGACTACTAATCCTACCAGATCTGCGAACGTCTTGTGTATTTTGATCATCCATTTGATCACTCTCAACATTTTCATGTTGAGTGCCAGTGTCAACCAATTGTGTATCATCTACTTGATCTTGAACCTCTTCAAGATCTAACTTCCTTTCACTGTCACCTTCCATTAGGAACTTAGTTTCAAGGAATTCAGCATTTCGAGCAACAAATACATTTTGCTCGGTTGGATCATAGAAATAGTATCCCATATCGTCCTTGGGATATCCTATGAAGATACACTTCGTAGATCGAGCATTCAACTTATTAGGGACGTAACGCTTAGGATAAGCTTCACATCCCCAAACCTTTAAGTATGACAGAGATGGAGGTTTTCCAAACCACATCTCATGAGGTGTTCGTTCTACTTTCTTGGTTGGGGCCATATTTAAAATACGAGCCGCGGAGCATAGACAATAACCCCAAAATGATAGAGGTAACGAGCTTCTAGCCATCATAGATCGAACCATATCTATTAGGGTTCGGTTCCTCCTTTCGGAAACTCCATTAAGTTGGGATGTTCCAGGAGGAGTGAGTTGCGAGATAATCCCACAACCTTTAAGATGATCTTGGAAAGCACCGCTTAGGTATTCACCTCCTCTATCGGTACGAAGTACCTTAATTGTCTTATTGAGTTGATTTTGTACTTCGTTTTGATATTCTTTGAATGCTTCAAAAGTTTCGTCCTTGTGCCTTAATAAATAGACATATCCGAAACGACTGAAGTCATCAATGAAAGTGACGATGTATCTTTCACCTTTCCTAATCATGGGCTTAAAAGGTCCACATACATCCGAATGTATTAATCTTAATAAGTCTTTAGCCCTTTCATAGGTCCCTTTGAAAGGTGCTTTAGTCATTTTGCCTTGTAAATAAGATTCACATACATCAAATGAGTCTAGTTCATTTGATTTCAAAAGTCCATTCTTTTGTAGTGTATGCATTCGGTTCTTGTTTATGTGACCAAGGCGACAATGCCATAAGTAGGAATCACTCAAATCCCTTTTGAGTTTCTTGGTGTTTGCATGGAACATTGAGCTATTGAATGATGTGTCATCATGAACCAATTCATAAATACCATTCAAAGGCGAAGCCTTAAAATAGAACACATTATCTAAATAAACATGGATATCATCATTAATGAAATTAAGATTAAAACCATATTGTTTCAAACGGGATACAGAAATAATGTTTCGCGATAAATCGGGTGCATACAAAACATTTTTTAATATAAGCTCCAAACCACTTGGAAGCTTTAAAAAAAAGTCTCCTTGAGCTTTCACTTGCACCCTTGCTCCATTTTCCATGAAGAGACTTGTTGTTCCCGCATCTTGATTACTTCTTTTGAACCCCTGCAAAGAATTGCAAATATGAGTTCCACATCCTCTGTCTAATACCCATGTATTAGAAGAAGTAATACTAAGCTCAACGTATACCATATATACATTACCTGAGGTTTGCCCTGCATCCCTCTTTTCTTTCAACTCCTTGAGGTAGACCGGGCAGTTGCGTTTCCAGTGACCCATTTCACCACAACCAAAGTACGGATCTTCCTTGGGGTTAGCTTTACCAGTAACCTTTTGCTTCTTGTTATTGTTGGTTGGGGTAACCATCTTCCCCTTTCCCTTGCCCTTGCCTTGGTAGGCGGGTCCTTTCCTCTTAGCCACCTTTGGCTTAGAAGTGTTATTGTTTTTGGACCCACCTTCATTGATCATAAACATGGGTGAAGCCCTTTTACCCATGCTTGCCTCGGCCGTCTTAAGCATGGCATGTAATTCGCCAATGCTCTTATCCCAACCATTCATATTGTAATTCATTACAAATGTGTCAAACCTCTTTGACAAGGAATTAAGGATAAGGTCCGTGGCTAATTCATTAGACACGTTGCAGTTTAGACGGTTTGCTCGATCAATTAGGCTTTTCATCTTAAGGACAAAAGATGAAACGGATTGGGAGTCGTCCATCCGACATGCATGAAGCTCTCGAATCGTTTCGAAGCGCTCGACACGAGCTTGTTGAAGGAACATCTCCTTCAATTTTGTGATCATGTCATATGCACTATGATGCTCGAAGTCCTTTTGGAGTTCGGGTATCATAGTCCCAAGCATAAGGCAAGAGACTTGCACCGAATCGGTGCAATACTTATCCCAATAAGCCATGCCTTCCGTATCATCCTCGCCCGGTTGATCGGGAATGGGGTCTTCCAACACATACGCTCTATCCTCAAGTTTGAGGACAATTCTTAGATTGCGAAACCAATCCATGAAATTCGTATGGTTGAGTTTTTCCTTTTCGAGGATTGACCTCAACGATAGGTTGTTAAAGTTGATTGGAGCGTTTGGAATGTTGTTGTTATTGGCGACCATCTACAAAATTTAACAAAGTTGTTTAAGTATTAATTTTAATTTAACAATCAATACCCTTTAAATCCAATTGATATTTATTAAATTTTAGAATCCAACGGTAAACTAAATTTCGATTAGGTGACCTTTATCCCGTCATTTGATTTAGCTAGGTAGTCATTATATGACAATTGCAATCCTTTTGCAACTTCTAAGTTATGTGATCATGCAATCCTTTTGCATGGCATATTTATCCCATCAACGCCTATTTGTTCCTCATGCTTCGGTGACCCTAAGTTCATGATTCCCAAATCAAGTCGTCCTACTTGTGTAAACGTGAAAATTTAACATACAAGTGGTTAGGTGACCTTTATCCCACAAGCATGCGAAATTCACCTTAATCATATTAGTTTGCTCATAACGGTTAGGTGACCTTTATCCCATTATGAGTTCCCTAATATGCCTAAGTGTCACACAAAAGGATGGCGTTTAACTTGTTTGCCTTGTTAATAAGGGATTTTAAGTTTTCATTATTTCTAGTTTAAGAAAACTTCTATGCCACACACCAACATGCATTTAGTGTGTGGTACTTATGAAAAACCATTTTCATGTCTTGTAATTAAGCCAATTACTTGATATAAACCATTTTATATATATGATCCTTATCATGTTCTTAATAACCGTTTATTAATGTCCTTTTAGCCATTTTTAATTTAACCAATTAAATTGTCATTTTGCATGTCGTTAATAATGTATAATTTAACCAATTAAATTGTCATTTTACTTGTTGTTAACTTGTGATTTACTTGTAGTAACCAAACATACAAACACAATAAACAACCATGCATGCAAAACAAATATGTTCACAATCAAGCCAATTTGGTAGACATTTGTTTAGCCGAAAACAAATGTCACCGGGTTAATGGGTTATAACACAAAGTAGGAGATTTTAAATCTCCCACTTAATCTTGCATCCAAATGCTACTTCTTGTGTTCTTCAAGTCTTCATTATCTTCATCATTTTACAAAATATATCCTAATACATTTTGTCTAAAAAATGAAATTACAACCTAATCTATTTTACATACCAAATATAAAATTAAATTACATAACTAAAATAATATTATTACAAACCAATTGAATAAATATTATTACAAACCAAATGAATGATAAATAATCATCAAACATACAACCAAACACAAGGCCAAGGCTTAGATTGTGAACATCATCATACAACCAAATATGAACCAAATAGAAGAGCCCAAAACCCACTTTTGGGACTCCTAAAATTCGGCCAAAATTACATACCCACCCAAACCCAACAATTTTTGTATTCCATTTTCATGCATGTAGTTGGAATGCAAATATAGTGGGTTTAAAGACAATATAAGAAGCATAATCCATAGACCTTGGCTCTCTAGATACCATTGATGGAATTTAACATTATAGCTAGCAACATGTTCATGTAGTTTACACAATCATAAAACCAATTTTAAGATAGTTAAAGCAAGCGGAAGCATTAATAGAACAAATACATTAGTTAAGCCATTTTTGTTAAATCCCATATTAATATCAAGTCATGAATTTATGCTTACATATAAAACAAGTAGAGAAGATTTGTACCTCCTCAAGCTAGTTGAGGGCTATTTAGGATAAGCAATATGATGATGAAGATGATGAATGTTGCAACCTCAAATTAGAAGCCTCAAGTGTGTAATACCCCAAACTTTCAATCACCAACACCCTACTTAGTTTAGTTAGGATTTTATGACACTAAATTGCTCCCAAAACAAGAAGTAACACCTCCCTTTTGTTGGTAAAAGTTTCGGCCAGCAAAGCAGCAAAAAGAATGGAGAGAATGTATGGAACTTCTTGGTTTATGCTTGAGTCAATACCTTGTTTAAAGAGTTCTCACATGCACCTTTGGAAGTGTGTTATGAAATAGCATGGGTGTTTCCTTGTTACTATCAAAACCGCCACCCACCATAATATTATAAGAATAATTGTATATAAAAAAAAGACTTGTAATAAAATGCCATGAATTTTGTTAAGTTACTTGAATTTTGTTTTTTATAAACCAATTTATAAAACATAACACAATGTAATTATTTAAATCTATAAATAATTAATTCTTTAAGGTATAAGTTATCCAAATAACTTGACTCAAGTGATAATATTTTAGAAACCCGATTTTCTAAAATCTTAGCGTCGTGTATTTATTTAACGATTCGATCGTTAAGATTAAATACATACAAAGTGTTGGTAAGCTTGTTATTGGGTATGACCCGACTTGGATCATAACATATTAGCCACATTCATTTAATATGTCTCTCGGGCATACGAAATACCTTCATATGTTTGTGTATGTATATAGTTGGAGAGTTTGGATACTATAATTAGTATGTACATGTATATATATTGTCAAATAAAAGATGTATTCATTGCAATACAGCAAAACTATGCGTTTGATTTCAAATACATACAGCAACAACAAATAAAAAGACTCCACGTAGCCTCAATGCCTGGAACACGCTTGTAAACTTCTCGTGCATTCACCCAGCACGCCGTGTACATCGAACAACCAACAAGGGCGACTCTACATGTATTGGTGTGGGGTCAAAGGACCCCACTACTTTGAAATTTTTTTTATACGATGTATTCTTCAAATTGTATAGGACATCATTAAAATTAACTATAGGACCCTATATATTTTTAAAATTTAAGGTTTTTTTAGGTAAACAACTACTAAAATTCCTTTCAAATATGATTAACTTTAGAAAAAAAAATTAGGACCCATTGAGTTTTCATCATGGATTCGTCACTGCCCACTAACACGCTTTATTAGCGGCGTGTTGGTGGCGTGTTGATTCCAAATCGGGTGCAAAATGCCTTGTTAGAGATTTGTTAGAGATGGTCTAAACAAGATTTTTTTTTTTTAAAAAGTCAAAAGAAAATAAGAATAAAAAATGTATGTGACAACATGAGATGTTGACAGCTAGAGGTTTCTTTATTTCAATTTGGACTTAAAAATCGATTCCATGCTTTCTTGGCTAACCGATGAGTTGACTTTATGAAAGCAATATTTTGTAATTCAGAATACAATTACTCCATGAGATGTCAAGAATAAATTGATAAACAAATCCTTTGATCTACGCATCCTCGGTCCACATATATACACATTCTGTACTAAAATGGCTACCACGTCAAACCTTCCAGTTGACGTCACACAGTACTTATATGCATCAATGACTAATGTATCTAATTTTGTTTCAGTTAAGCTTTCCGGTAACCACAACTATCTTCTTTGGAAGGCACAAATGTTGTGCCTCATGGAAAGTCACGATATGTGTGGTATTGTGGATGACAAATTTACTGCTCCAAAAGGTTTAAGCGACAAGATTAAGAACCAATATGACAGTCTTCTCAAAGGTTGGATTTTCGGGTCAATTAGTGAGGATGTCCTCGCCAATGTATTCAGCCTTTCTTCCGCTAAAGCTGTTTGGGAAAAACTGATTTCACTCTATGATCCTATTTTGGTTCGTGAACAAGGTACATCTCTCAAGTCTCAACTATCACACATAAGAGAATGCCAAATCATCATCTCCTCCTTATCACATAATCACTCACAAACATCTCACATCCTTCCCATAACATAGGGAGTATTGTTTTTATTATCTTTATAGTTATATTATATTATGCTTATTATTAAAATATTATAATTAATATATAATAATATAATTATGTAAAAATAAAAAAGCTTTCATAACATAAAATAACTTACATTGTGAAAATTAAATTAAAAGCAAAAAATTACACTAATAATTTAAAGGAAATGCAAATAAAAAACGATTAATTATAATTGATACAACTAGTCTTCGTCGTCGAAAGATTCAACCTCCTTGGCATATCAGCGTTTCATCACCATTTTATATCCGTCGATAGAAAAATCAGTTGATATTGGTTCGGAGAGAAGTTCTAAGCTTCTGAACATCGTAAGCACATTTGCAAGCTAATTTGTCTGTTTCTCGGTTTCCCTATGTAACTTCTCCATAGCTCGGTAGATTGCTTATGCAGATTCAACAACCTTTTCTCTGGCATCGAAGACCGATAAATTAAATGGGATGCTACATTCGACAAACCCAAACTCATTTAACTCTTAGATTAACCCGGTGGATGACGGATGGTATCTTGTCGGGATAAAGTCTCAAATTGATTCAGGTTTGAGATGACAGTTGGGTTAGGTTGCCATCTTTTAAACTGATCGGTACAGATTGGGAAAGATCTTAATCGATTGGTCAGTTTCTGTTGGGTGTGAAGATTAAACTTAGGGACCAAGTCGAACAAGTTAGATACCAAGTCTTGTTTAACTTAGGGACAAAGTCGAACAACTTGGAGGGCAAGTCGAATTTGGTGGACACGTTTAACTTTAACTATAAATAGACTCCTAGCCTCATTGTAATTGTGTGCACAAAAATAATAAGAAAAATTCTCTTGTTTGCGCCCATAAACTAAACTCTCTCGTGTTTAGAGTTGGGATATAACCACATTAAATACCCGTGTACTTATGCTTTATTTTATATCGTTTTATGCTTTAGCTAATACCATTTCCGTTCGTGGGTTAGTGATTGTGATCAATCACTTGTCTTGTTTGAGTCCACGAATTTCTAACAATTAAGTAGTATCAGAGCCAGGTTACGATGATCACTAAGTTCGATATTGACAAGTTTGATGGCAAGATCAGCTTTGCAAAATGGAAGGTTCAAATGCCAGCTATACTAACCTATAACACCCCACCAAATCCATTTGACGGTGCGTTAATCATCGGATCCCACAGTCACGGTTACACCCTCTAAATGAGATGTTTTGCAAAAGTATTCGCATTTATTTTAATAAAAATTTTGACTTTAAAAGAATGTCTCCAACAATGACCGTAGTAAACAACCAGTAGTATTTAATAAATGAAATAGTTCTAAATGCGAATAATAAATAATGTCTTTGAGAAAGCATGCTGGACTCCAGCAAGTATTGCCATGCACCTCCTAGTAAAGCAGAAGCTGAGCGTATATGGACCTGCGATTGAACATGAAAACGAGTCAACAATAATGTTTGTGAATCTACAGGTTTTAGCAAACAAATACCACTATGTTTCAGAAATCGGTTTTCAGAAATCAATTATCAAAAATCATTTATCGAAAAATCAGTTATCAGTAATCAGTTATCACAATTCAGTATTC
This sequence comes from Rutidosis leptorrhynchoides, assembly GCF_046630445.1. Taxonomy (NCBI): domain Eukaryota; kingdom Viridiplantae; phylum Streptophyta; class Magnoliopsida; order Asterales; family Asteraceae; genus Rutidosis; species Rutidosis leptorrhynchoides. The sequence continues at coordinate 153,557,109 of NC_092338.1, read as the reverse complement.
AGAATTCAGTTATCAGGAATCAGTTATCGGTATTAAACCACGAGATTTCGTACAAACCCAGTTGTATAAGCATATACATTCTTATGAGCACTTAAATACAAAGCTTAACACTACGAGCAGTTTAGAACTACGCAATTTCCTTTACCCCATCTTAGTATACACTTGTTCATGTGTATAGTTTACGAAGTATAAGCACCACAGTATGTAGCAGTGAGGCTGTCAAACCTAACGGATCTTTTTCTATGATTCGCGCTTATAAAAGTAATTATCGTATTCAAGCTAAAGGCTTTCTGAACAGAACTCATATGTTTAAACTTTGGTATTCGTGTCTAAATTGTAAACCATTTTGAAAGTAGCATGTTATCTCATCCCAAGAGTAAAAGTGAAAATGAGACTGTAGAGTCACCTCGAGTGCTCGGTAATGTAATGCAAAAAGCACAAGTAAACTGGACGGTTACAAGTTTTGATGGTGATTCTATGGGATGAAGGTGGCGACGAGTTTGATGGTGATTCTCTGGGATGGAAGTAACACAAAAATTATCAAGTTTTGATGGTGATTCTATGGGATGAAGGTGGCGACGAGTTTGAGAGGGAGAAGAGGGAACTAGTCGATTGTTTTAGGGTTACGAGAATAATGGTACATATTAGAGTTTAACTTGTGGGTTAAGGGTTAGTTTAGGGCCTAACTAAATTAATTTTATGTACTCTATTTAACAAATGGCCCAAAATAAATAAAAAAAGTGGGCCCCATGCATGTTCGGTCGATTGGCCCTTTTAGGGGTGTCCATGGGCTAAGTCTTGTTTATTTGGGTGATCGCGAGACTCATTTCTAGTTGCCGTTAACCGTACTGAATTCCCAGAACCTTAACCAGTCGTTTAAACGAATCCACGCTGTTTAACTTATTACAACATCTAATAATTTAAATATATTTTTATGAGTTAATAATTATTAAATAATTATTAATATTTTATCTGAGTGTTTCGTTGTTCCAAAACACATCTTTTACAGTTATCGTAATCGTTCTGTTTTCTTTGTATTTCATCATTCGAAATAAGTTGTTCCATTAATATATTAATCATATTAAAAGCGGAATATCATTCATTTCGTTGTCTAGTGTCGATTATCGAACCCGTAAAGTTGGGACGTTATTCGAGCATTAGCCAATATTCTTCAAATTTTTGATTTATTCTGATTCCAATAAATTAAATATATTTTTAAATGTTACTAATTATTAAAAATAATTATTAAAACTTTATCCGCGTTTTTCGTTGTCTCGAAAGACATTATCTGCAGTTTTTATAACCGTGCGTTTTTCTCTATGTATTTCCAAACCGAAGCATGTTATTCTAAGATGTCACGCATTCCAAAGAGTAGAGTTCAAGTAATCACCGTTAAATATTCTCAAATGTATTTTAAAAAAATCGGTGTAGGAAAATCGTATGATTTAACTCAAGATCGTCAAGTACTTAACGAAAGTTTTAATGAAAAAACTTGGGTTGTTACAAACGTACCCGTTATTGATGAAATTTTGGTTCGCACCGGCAAAACGTGCCACGGAAATAGGGTGTATGCATGAGGTATAAAACTTAAGTAGGTTTGTTGAACGAAAACATACCCATGAATAGATTAAAATTGATCGTTATCCTCTGTAGCATTTATGTTGAGTACACGACCTCGAGAGGGTTCATCATTGTTGTTCTTCGGGAAATCCTTCTTGAAATGACCTGGTTGTCGACATTGATAACATTTCTGGTTCTTGTTATGGGCCCTGCAATCTTTAGCCAGATGGCCAGGCTTTTAGCACTTGCCGTATATCACTACCTTGCAGATTTCATAATTATGTTTGCTACAATTCTTACAAAATGGTTTATTGCCCTTGTAGTTGGTCTTGAAAGAAGATCTTCATCATTTTTGCGAGGCGCTTCTCGTTTCTTTCTTTGGGTTTGAGTGGAATTACCAGTGTGACCCTCATCCCACTTCTTCTTCCTATTAGTCCTTTTCATTTCAGGAGGTGACTCTTTCTTTCTCATTCGAACAACTTGATTCATCCTGTTAGTCTCCATCTTGATGTCTCCGAGGATTGACGTCGGTTGGAGAGGAACAACGTAACCCAGTACCTCAGTAGGCAGTCCCGACATATATCTCTTGATTCCCATACTTTCAGGCGTGACCAACCATGGACACAGTAATGATAGCTCCATGAAACGGTTAGTATAACTAGTAATGTCGGTCCCGATGACCCTCAAATTCATAAGTTCAGACTCCCATCTTCATCGCTCTTGTCTGGGATAATAGTTCTTATTATCACTGTCAAAACATGCGGTCGCTAAAGCTTCGGTCACCTGCTGGTTAATAAGTTCTTTAATTTGGTCATCGGTCATTCTTGTAGAAGATATGTTTTCTTCAAAGGAGAGTAACACGCCAGATTAGTGTTAATGAAATCAACGATTAAAAATATACTAGCAACGAGTAGTGATGCATAGTAACTAGTAGTAAATCGTAGAGATTCTGGTAGTGAGGAGTAGTACGTGGTAGTGATAAGTAGTAATAAGTAGTGTTAAGTAGTAATTATTAATGACAAGCAGTGAGGAGTAGTGATGAAGCATCCCGTTCATATCGAATATAAACGTCACGTACTCATTGGTGTCATTGCGAGGTATCGACCTCTATATGTGACATTTTTCAAAATCTGCATACGTTTTTATAATACAAACCATAACCTTTATTATAATCAAAGGTTCAAACAGCATAATAATGATTACCGTTTAGCGATAATCTTAGTTTTACAAACTTTACATTTGATAATAACAATACGATTTCCAACATATTTCACATTACAAATCTTCCGATATGCAGTTTTATTTTTGACACAAATATGCATACTCCAAATCCTGCTTAAATTCGGAATAATGTAGCGGAAGCTTTTAATTATCACCTGAGAATAAACATGCTTAAAACGTCAACATAAAGTTGGTGAGATATAGGTTTAATGCTAGCAGCGTTATAAATACAGACCACAAGATTTAATATACAAAAATGTTTTAATAAAAATATTCTAAGTGGTTGAGCACTTGATAACCATACTTAACATTTAATCAACGTCGCATATTCCCTTTATTATGAAATCTCACTACACCGTACCAAGTGTAGTCACCGAAACGAAGTACTGTGCAACCGTTGAATACTGGTCGTCCAGTCCGGTTGGGGTTGTCAGGCCCGAGAGATCTATCAACAGGATTCACGTTTACAATACTGCATGTAAATAGTAGTTATCAAGTTACAGGGAAGTATACCAGTGGTACAAATCAACGTAGAATATATATTTTTAATCACTTGTGTCCATAACGTAAATCATAAAATGCATGTATTCTCATCCCGAAATATTTAGAGTTTAAAAGTGGGACTATATACTCACTTTTGCCTTGAAGATATTTAACACGACTTGGTCTCCGATAGATATCACGAACCTAACCATATATATAATATATCAACATATTTTCTTTTCAAATAATCGTTACATATATACTTATAATACTTTTAACATCTATTAGTCCGTAGTTAGCAGTCCGATGTTAGTGGTCCACAATTAGTTGCTCAATAAAATAAATAAAGACCCCATCGTATTCGTATTGATCAGAATTAATCTCGACCCATGGTACCATGTTGTCAAATGACGTGTTGCGTACATAAAGTACCGTGTTGTCAAATGACATGTTGCGTACAATCATGAAGTCTTATAATTAATCTTCTCGTGTTGTTTACGGGTGGTCCTGAAATATGTAAAATCAAATCATAAGTAAATATATATAAAATATCATATTAATTAGCAAAGATATGATTAGTTTAGTTTTACTCTAATTAATTTCGTAGCTAAACTAGCTTCGGATACCCAATTTTGTTTTAGCCGTAGTTTCTTCAATATAACTCCGTTTTTGTTGGTTCAACTTGCCACTTCCCTGGATCGAGCCATTATTTATGAATATGAACTGTAAATACCTTAGTTCGCATTTGAAATCACAGGTTATAGGTAAAACTTTGGTGAATCTTATGAAAGTGATCATTTCCGTCGTAAAAACAACATCTAGATGATCATTTTTACAAAAATACTTACACTTTGAGTTATACCATGAGATTTTTATATATTAACATATTCATAAGAAATATCATTTTTCCAGAATATAAACTTCCAATTCAAAGTTTAAGATGGTTTTTAATTATCCAACTCAAAACAGCCCCCGGTTGCACTCCAACGATGTAGATTCGGTTTTAAGGTGTTCTTTGTAAAATCAAGTTGTATCTTGTTAAGTTAGCATATCATTATGATATATTACAGGTCTTGAAGTGTTTTAAAAGTCAAGTTAGAAGGATCTATTTAGTTTGCGAACAAGTTTGAAATCATTCAAACTATGTTCTTGTTGTTATGATTTGTATATTCTTAATAAGATAGTTATAATTGAACAAGATGATGAACAAAGGTTATACCTCAAGTATGATGAAGAAAGTTACTGAATAAACAAGATATGAACTTGTTCTTAATGACTTGGAAGATTAAGAAGTGAAATCATGAAAGAAACAAAGGTTGTAAGTAAGTTTATATCTTGATTTAAGATAATTAACTTACATGAATTGAATCAAAGTTTAAACATAGTTTTACCTTGATTATGAAGCTAGAAACTTATGAGGACCTTGAAGAACACTTGAAGGTTGAAGATGAGAGAGTTTAGAAGATCATCTAGCTTGAAAGAAAGTTGGTAGAAAAGTGTGTGTGTGTGTGTGTGTATAATATGGCGTGTGTATGTATGTATATATATAGATGTTATTTTTTGATTTTTAGCTAATAAGTCTTCCTAATTGATCCCACATGTTGCTATCATGTCTCTTAATCATTCATGGTTGATCATTGGTATTTTCTATTGGTATATACCAATAGTAAATACATCTAGAAGCTGCGTATAATACGGGTACATATACCCTAAGTATACGTGTAAAAATCTTGAGGAAACGGAACGAGAATTTAAATATAACTATCTTTTGTGAATATACTTATATTGTTTTATGTATTTAAGTCCTTTAAAAGTGATTAAATACGTATTTATACGATACTTGTATAAGCATTATAGATTATAGATATATATGTCAAAGAACGTTACGTATAGTAACCGTTTTGAAGAATTAAGTTAGTAGTCTCAAAGTATACTTATAATTCATTGTTATTAGTACACAATGATATGTTAAACCATCCTTAGATCATGTTAAATATGTATAAATACGTATATGTACACAATCGTATAATTATTGTATGTTATATAGTTCGTGATATCATCGGTCAAATTGGACGGTCATAGGTTGTGTAAAACTCTTTTCAAAAACACAAGACTCAACAATTTGGATTGCTTATCATGTTGGTAATGTTTAATTTATATAAATATTAGTCTCATATGTATAAAACGATCGGAAAAATCCGGGTCGTTACAGTACATACCCGTTAAATAAATTTCGTCCCGAAATTTTAAAGTTGTACCTATTTTGCGTTCTCGGGAAACAAATGTGGCTACTTTTGTTTCATATGATTCTCTCATTCCCAAGTAAACTCGGGACCCCTTCGTGCATTCCAACGAACCTTAACAATTGGTATGTTGCTCTGCTTGAGTTGTTTAACTTCACGGTCCATGATTTCGACTGGTTCTTCTATGAATTGTAGTTTCTGGTTGACTTGGATTTCTTCAAGAGGAATGGTGAGGTCTTCCTTTGCAAGACACTTCTTAAGGTTTGAAACGTGAAACGTATTATGTACTCCGGCGAGTTGTTGTGGTAACTCGAGTCGATAAGCTACCGGTCCAATGCATTCGATGATCTTGAACGGGCCTACATACCTTGGGTTCAGTTTACCCCTTTTTCCGAAATGTATTACACCTTTCCAAGGTGACACCTTTAACATAACCATGTCACCGATCTGAAACTCTAATGGTTTCCTTCGGACATCGGCGTAGCTCTTTTGGCGACTACGGGCTGTTTTCAATCTCTCCTTGATTTGTACTATCTTCTCAGTAGTTTCGTGTATAATCTCAGGACCAGTTAATCGTCGATCTCCTACTTCATTCCAACAGATAGGGGATCTACACTTCCTTCCATACAGTGCTTCGAATGGTGCAGCTTTAATGCTCGCATGATAACTATTATTATACGAGAATTCTACTAATGGTAGATATTTATCCCATCCATTTCCAAAATTGATCACACATGCCCTGAGCATGTCTTCAAGAGTCTGAATTGTTCTTTCACTCTGCCCGTCAGTTTGCGGATGATATGCGGTGCTCATATCCAAACGAGTTCCCAGGGCCTCCTGTAGTGATTGCCAGAACTTTGATGTAAATCTACTATCACGATCGGATATAATGGAAATAGGTATTCCATACCTTGAAACAATTTCCTTTATGTATAATCGTAATAGTTTCTCCATTCTATCCGTTTCCTTTATAGGCAAGAAATGGGCAGATTTGGTGAGACGATCAACTATTACCCAAATGGTGTCATAACCCCATGCAGTCCTGGGTAACTTTGTGATGAAATCCATGGTAATACCGTCCCATTTCCATTATGGGATTTCTGGTTGTTGAAGTAACCCTGACGGCTTCTGGTATTCTGCTTTGACTTTGGAACAAGTTAAACATTCCCCGACATATGTTGCAATGTCTGTCTTTAAATTAGGCCACCAATAATGCATCTTAAGATCTTGATACATCTTTCCAACTCCAGGATGTATCTTGTCTTATGTGCCTCGTTCAATATCAACTTCCTTAATCCACCCAACTTTGGTACCCAAATGCGTTTTGTAAAATATCGAATTCCGTCTTCCCGTATAACGAGTTGCTTCTCATACTTCTTCATTATTTCATTTCCTATGATTTCTTTAGTAAGAGCTTCTCGTTGAGCCTCTTTGATTTGTGAGTTGAGATTCATGCGAATTTTTATGTTCATTGCTCGTACTCGAATTGGCTCTCGTTCCTTTCTGCTTAGAGCGTCGGCCACTACATTCGCTTTCCCGGGATGATAGCGAATCTCATAATCATAGTCGTTTATCAGCTCGACCCACCTACGTTGCCTCATGTTCAGATGTTTTTGATCGAAAATATGTTGAAGGCTTTTATGATCGGTAAACACAGTGCATTTAACCCCATATAAGTAGTGTCTCCATATCTTCAATGCAAATACTACTGCTCCCAGTTCTAGATCATGCTTCGTATAATTTCGCTCGTGAATCTTCAATTGTCGGGATGCATACGCAATAACTTTCTTTCGTTGCATAAGGACGCAACCAAAACCTTGTCACGAAGCATTACAATATATCTCAAAATCATCGTTCCCTTCAGGTAATGATAAAATAGGTGCTGTAGTCAACTTCTTCTTCAGTAATTGAAATGCACTCTCCTGCTCAGAAGTCCATTCGTACTTCTTCCCTTTTTGCGTTAACGCTGTCAATGGTTTAGCTATTCGGGAAAAATCTTGAATAAACCTTCTATAATAACCGGCTAAACCCAAAAATTGACGTATTTGTGTTGGTGTCTTAGGAGTCTCCCATTTTTCAATGGCCTCAATTTTAGCTGGATCAACCTGAATTCCTTTGCTACTAACAATGTGGCCAAGAAATTGCACTTCTTTCAACCAAAAAGCACATTTAGAAAATTTAGCGTATAACTGTTCTTTTCTTAACAATTCTAATACCAACCTTAAGTGCTGCTTATGTTCTTGCTCATTCTTGGAATAGATGAGAATATCATCAATGAAAACAATAACAAACTTATCTAAATACGGACTACAAACTCGATTCATAAGGTCCATGAATACAGCTGGCGCATTTGTCAACCCAAGCGGCATGACCAAAAATTCGTAATGACCGTAGCGTGTTCGGAAAGCAGTTTTCGGAATATCTTCTTCTTTGACACGTAGTTGATGATAGCCCGATCTTAGGTCGATTTTCGAATAAACACATGATCCTTGCAGTTGTTCAAATAAGTTGTCAATTCTCGATAGTGGATACCGATTCTTGATAGTTAACTTATTTAATTCACGGTAATCTATACACATTCGGAAGGATCCATCTTTCTTCTTGACAAATAAAATCGGAGCTCCCCACGGTGAAGTGCTCGGTCGAATGAAACCACGGTCCAGTAATTCTTGTAAATGGCTTTGTAACTCTTTCATCTCAGATGGTGCAAGTCTGTATGGAGCACGAGCCACTGTTGTAGCTCCTGGTACTAGATCTATTTGAAATTCTACAGATCTAAATGGAGGTAATCCCGGTAACTCTTCCGGAAAGACTTCACGAAAATCTCTTGCCACAGGCACATCGTTGATGCACTTCTCTTTTTCTTTCGTTTCGACTTTATTAACATGTGCTAGGATAGCATAGCACCCTTTCTTAAAGCACTTTTGAGCTTTCAAACAGCTAATGAGTTTTAACTTTGAGTTACCCTTCTCTCCATAAATCATTACCGGCATTTTATCCTTACGAGGAATGCGAATTGCCTTCTTGGCACACACAACTTCAGCTCCTATTTTGGACATCCAGTCCATGCCGACTATTACATCAAAACTTCCTAATTCTACGGGTATCAAATCAATTTTAAACATTTCTCCGGCTAAATTTATTTTACAATCACGGCAAATTTTATCGGGTTTAATTAGTTTACCATTAGCTAACTCAATCATGTACTTAGCATCTAGAGGTAATGATGAACAATTCAATTTAGCGTAAAAGTCTCTACACATATAACTTCTATCGGCACCAGTATCAAATATAATAGATGCTGATAAGTTATTAATGGTAAACGTACCCGTAACAAGCTCCGGGTCTTCACACGCCTCTCTAGCATTAATAATAAATGCTCTTCCACGTGCAGATCCGTTATTCTTCTCTGGATTCGGGCACTGGCTCTTATAATGACCCTGTTTCCCACACCCATAACAAGTAACAGTGGCCAAAGCAGTTCTATTTGCATTGGTGGCAGGAGTCTTGGTGCCATTTGTATTTGTAACGGGAACCCTACAATCTTCAGTAAGATGACCCCTTCCATTACAATTGTTGCACATGACATTACAATAACCAGAGTGATGTTTGTGGCATCTGTTACATAAAGGATTTCGTTCCTTGTAACCTGAGCTTGAACCACTACCCGCACCTTGCGTGGTTTCTTGTTTCTTGTTGGATTGTTGATGATTACCTTCCCACTTTCTTTTGTTTTCCGATGTCTTGACATCGGTGTTCTTATCCAGAATAATCTAGTCCATCAACTCGTTTGCCATGGTGATGGCTTCATGAATAGTCTTGGGTTTCGATGCTGTAACATTTGCCTTGACATTTTTAGACAAACCATCTTTGTACAGTTCCATCTTCCGTTCTTCGGTTGGTATCAATTCGGGACATAGCAAAGCTAATTCCATGAATCACTGATTGTAGTTGGTGAGTTCAGTACCAACAACTTTCAGGCTTCGTAATTCAACTTCCAACTTCCTAACCTCATTCCTTGGACAATACTCATTGATTAGCATTTGTTTTGAATTCTTCCCATGGAGTATCATAAGCTACATCTCCTCCTACGGCCTTCACATAGTTTTTCCACCACGTGAGTGCACTATCTTGTAAGGTGCACGATGCATACTTGGTCATGTCTTTCTCAATACAACCACTGATTTTAAATACAGACTCAATCTTTTCGATCCACCAGGATAAACCTACCAGTCCTTCTGTTCCACTGAATGATGAGGGCTTGCAACCTTGAAAAGTTTTGTAGGTGCATCCCACATGAGGATTTGGGTTAACTGCAGCACCTCTTGCAGCCTCGATCCATAACATTCTGTCATTCACTTGCTGATTGATGAGTTCCTCGATTTCTTGTTCCGTCATTTGGTTCAATCGCGCCATATTCTTCAATAAGAATGAAAAAAAAATAATTATTCACATGAAATATTATAGATGTAGTGTGTATTTACAGTACATCGTAGCTTATTAATAATATGAACCAGTTATTATTATAAAAGCCTTTTCTTTTTATTAGCATTTTATAATTATATCTAGGGTAGTACCTACCCGTTAAAGTTCATACTTAATAGCTTAGTACGGAAATCAATTACTACACCCAAATAATACTCAACCATGGAAAATTATTGCATTTCATACTTCACTATTTTACATATGCTTATTTTACATCAAACATCAAGCAAACCACACTAGTAATATTATACAAAACGTTATATGATCTCATGGTTTAAAACAACAGCGCATCATTTAACCCAAAACGTTTGTTTTCAAAAAAAACGCTTAACGCTTATCCTGGCTGTCTCCCTGCGTTTTGGCTGAGGGACCGAAGAACTGGATGTCGGGATAGAACTAATAGGAATAGCGGGAATAGGGGTGGAAGTGTCTGGTGGAGTTGGTGCCACAACATCCTCACTAAACTCGGGATTTGGATTTTCCAATTCAGTAGCCTTTTGTTTCTTTCCTCGTTCGAACTTGTCTTTCTTAATTTCCTGTATTTCTTCCTCCTCTGGATCACTTTCCAGTTCCTCTTCAATTGATTCATCCAGAAATTGTGAGTCTTCCCCAAAGGTGTCGTTTTCATCATCGGATAGGTTAATGACTGGAACACTATCCGAGGATTCTAGTTCGGAGTCGCTGAATGTGATAACAAGTTCTAAGCCAGACATCTATCACATAACAACTAGCACGTTAGTACCACATAATATTTACATATTAATTTTTAACCAACAAGGATAAGCAATAGTTTTCGAAATGAAACACGGTCGAAGTCCAGACTCACTAATGCATCCTAACAAACTCGATAAGACACACTAATTCAAATTTTCTGGTTCTCTAAGACCAACGCTCTGATACCACCTGAAGCGTCCCGTTCGTATTGAATATAAACGTCACGTACTCATTGGTGTCATTGCGAGGTATTGACCTCTATATGTGACATTTTTCAAAATCTGCATACGTTTTTATAATACAAACCATAACCTTTATTATAATCAAAGGTTCAAACAGCATAATAATGATTACCGTTTAGTGATAATCTTAGTTTTACAAACTTTACATTTGATAATAACAATACGATTTCCAACATATTTCACATTACAAATCTTCCGATATGCAGTTTTATTTTTGACACAAATATGCATACTCCAAATCCTGCTTAAATTCGGCATAATGCAGCGGAAGCTTTTAATTATCACCTGAGAATAAACATGCTTAAAACGTCAACATAAAGTTGGTGAGATATAGGTTTAATGCTAGCAGCATTATAAATATAGACCACAAGATTTAATATACATAAACGTTTTAATAAAAATATTCTAAGTGGTTGAGCACTTGATAACCATACTTAACATTTAATCAACGTCACATATTCCCTTTATTATGAAATCTCACTACACCGTACCAAGTGTAGTCACCGAAACAAAGTACTGTGCAACCGTTGAATACTGGTCGTCCAGTCCGGTTGGGGTTGTCAGGCCCGATAGATCTATCAACAGGATTCGCGTTTACAATACCGCATGTAAATAGTAGTTACCAAGTTACAGGGAAGTATTCCAGTGATACAAATCGACGTAGAATATATATTTTTAATCACTTGTGTCCATAACGTAAATCATAAAATGCATGTATTCTCATCCCGAAATATTTAGAGTTTAAAAGTGGGACTATATACTCACTTTTGCCTTGAAGATATTTAACACGACTTGGTCTCCGATAGATATCACGAACCTAACCATATATATAATATATCAACATATTTTCTTTTCAAATAATCGTTACATATATACTTATAATACTTTTAACATCTATTAGTCCGTAGTTAACAGTCCGATGTTAGTGGTCCACAATTAGTTGCTCAATAAAATAAATAAAGACACCCATCGTATTCGTATTGATCAGAATTAATCTCGACACATGGTACCATGTTGTCAAATGACGTGTTGCGTACATAAAGTACCGTGTTATCAAATGACGTGTTGCGTACAATCATGAGGTCTTATAATTAATCTTCTCGTGTTGTTTACGGGTGGTCCTGAAATATGTAAAATCAAATCATAAGTAAATATATATAAAATATCATATTAATTAGCAAAGATATGATTAGTTTAGTTTTACTCCAATTAATTTCGTAGCTAAACTAGCTTCGGATTCTCAATTTTGTTTTAGCCGTAGTTTCTTCAATATAACTCCGTTTTTGTTGGTTCAACTTGCCACTTCCCTGGATCGAGCCATTATTTATGAATATGAATTGTAAATACCTTAGTTTGCATTTAAAATCATAGGTTATAGGTCAAACTTTGGTGAATCTTATGAAAGTGATCATTTCCGTCGTAAAAACAACATCTAGATGATCATTTTTACAAAAATACTTACACTTTGAGTTATACCATGAGATTTTTATATAACATATTCATAAGAAATATCATTTTTCTAGAATATAAACTTCAAATTCAAAGTTTAAGATGGTTTTTAATTATCCAACCCAAAACAGCCCCCGGTTGCACTCCAACGATGTAGATTCAGTTTTAAGGTGTTCTTTGTAAAATCAAGTTGTATCTTGTTAAGTTAGCATATCATTATGATATATTACATTTCTTGAAGTATTTTAAAAGTCAAGTTAGAAGGATCTATTTAGTTTGCGAACAAGTTTGAAATCATTCAAACTATGTTCTTGTTGTTATGATTTGTATATTCTTAATAAGATAGTTATAATTGAACAAGATGATGAACAAAGGTTATACCTCAAGTATGATGAAGAAAGTTACTGAATAAACAAGATATGAACTTGTTCTTGATGACTTGGAAGATTAAGAAGTGAAATCATGAAAGAAACAAAGGTTGTAAGTAAGTTTATATCTTGATTTAAGATAATTAACTTACATGAATTGAATCAAAGTTTAAACATAGTTTTACCTTGATTATGAAGCTAGAACCTTATGAGGACCTTGAAGAACACTTGAAGGTTGAAGATGAGAGAGTTTAGAAGATCATCTAGCTTGAAAGAAAGTTGGTAGAAAAGTGTGTGTGTGTGTGTGTGTGTATAATATGGCGTGTGTATGTATGTATATATATAGATGTTATGTTTTGATTTTTAGCTAATAAGTCTCCCTAATTGATCCCACATGTTGCTATCATGTCTCTTAATCATTCATGGCTGATCATTGGTATTTTCTATTGGTATATACCAATAGTAAATACATCTAGAAGCTGCGTATAATACGGGTACATATACCCTAAGTATACGTGTAAAAATCTTGAGGAAACAGAACGAGAATTTAAATATAACTATCTTTTGTGAATATACTTATATTGTTTTATGTATTTAAGTCCTTTAAAAGTGATTAAATACGTATTTATACGATACTTGTATAAGCATTATAGATTATAGATATATATGTCAAAGAACGTTACGTATAGTTACCGTTTTGAAGACTTAAGTTAGTAGTCTCAAAGTATACTTATAACTCATTGTTATTAGTACACAATGATATGTTAAACCATCCTTAGATCATGTTAAATATGTATAAATATGTATATGTACACAATCGTATAATTATTGTATGTTATATAGTTCGTGATATCATCGGTCAAATTGGACGGTCATACGTTGTGTAAAACTCTTTTCAAAAACACAAGACTCAACAATTTGGATTGCTTATCATGTTGGTAATGTTTAATTTATGTAAATATTAGTCTCATATGTATAAAACGATCAGAAAAATCCGGGTCGTTACAAGTGATCAGTAGTGTGACGACCCGGGAATTTCCGACCAAATTTAAACTTGATCTTCATATAATTTCGACACGATAAGCAAAGTCTGTAATATTGAAGTCTAAGAAATTTTGAACTATGTTCATGTATTCATTTACCCTTTGACAAATTCTGACGATTCACGAACCATCGTTTGTAAATAAATATGTATATGTATATAAATGTAAGTAGATGTAACATATTGAAAGTTAAGATTGTGTGTATATTATATTATATAAAAATGTATAACTATTAAATGGCATATATAGAAATTGAAACATACAAATTATTGTTATTAATATTATTATTTATACTATTACTATCAGGAAGAATATTAATATCAGTATAATTAGTATTACTATTATTATCATTAACAATGTTATTATTATTATGATTAATGTCATTATTATTGTTATTAATTTTTACTATCATCAATAGTTACTAATGATATTAGTAATATTGTTATTAACCTTATTATTAATAATTATCATTATTATTATTATTATTTATATTATCATTATTATTAAATACCATTAAAGATTAATATCATTTTTATTATAAATATTACTTTGATTCTTAATCTTATTATTATATATATTATTAATAATAGTATTTTGTGCTTATAATATTAGTAACTATATTATTATTTATTTTTACTTATAATTATTAATTTTACATAGATGATATATGTAGTGACCCGAACTTTTCCATGTTTATATATATTAATTGAGATTGATATTTACATGATTAAATGTTTCCAACATGTTAAGCAATCAAACTTGTTAAGACTTGATTAATTGAAATATGTTTCATATAGACAATTGACCACCCAAGTTGACCGGTGATTCACGAACGTTAAAACTTGTAAAAACTATACGATGACATATATATGGTTATATATATAGTTAACATGTTTTTATTATAAGTATGTATCTCATTAGGTATTTTAACAATGAGTTATATACATAAAAATGAGACTATTAATTTAAGAAACTCGAAAACGATATATATAACGATTATCGTTATAACAACGTCTTACTAGGTACATATGAATCATATTAAGATATTGATACACTTGGTTAATTATGTTAAATGATAAGTAAATATATTATTAAGTGTATTAACAATGAAATACATATGTAAAAATAAGACTACTAACTTAATGATTTCGAAACGAGACATATATGTAACGATTATCGTTGTAACGACATTTAACTGTATATACATCATACTGAGATATATTATATATCATAATATCATGATAATATAACAATTTAACATCTCATTTGTTATAATAAACAATGGGTTAACAACATTCAACAAGATCATTAACCTAAAGGTTTCAAAACAACATTTACATGTAACGACTAACGATGACTTAACGACTCAGTTAAAATGTATATACATGTAGTGTTTTAATATGTATTCATACACTTTTGAAAGACTTCAAGACACTTATCAAAATACTTCTACATAACAAAAATGCTTACAATTACATCCTCGTTCAGTTTCATCAACAATTCTACTCGTATGCACCCGTATTCGTACTCGTACAATACACAGCTTTTAGATGTATGTACTATTGGTATATACACTCCAGTGATCAGCTCTTACTAGCCCATGTGAGTCACCTAACACATGTGGGAACCATCATTTGGCAACTAGTATGAAATATCTCATAAAATTACAAAAATATGAGTAATCATTCATGACTTATTTACATGAAAACAAAATTACATATCCTTTATATCTAATCCATACAACAACGACCAAAAACACCTACAAACACTTTCATTCTTCAATTTTCTTCATCTAATTAATCTCTCTCAAGTTCTATCTTCAAGTTCTAAGTGTTCTTCATATATTTTACAAGTTCTAGTTACATAAAATCAAGAATACTTTCAAGTTTGCTAGCTCACTTCCAATCTTGTAAGGTGATCATCCAACCTCAAGAAATCTTTGTTTCTTACAGTAGGTTATCATTCTAATACAAGGTAATAATCATATTCAAACTTTGGTTCAATTTCTATAACTATAACAATCTTATTTCAAGTGATGATCTTACTTGAACTTGTTTTCGTGTCATGATTCTGCTTCAAGAACTTCGAGCCATCCAAGGATCCGTTGAAGCTAGATCCATTTTTCTATTTTCCAGTAGGTTTATCCAAGGAACTTAAGGTAGTAATGATGTTCATAACATCATTCGATTCAAACATATAAAGCTATCTTATTCGAAGGTTTAAACTCGTAATCACTAGAACATAGTTTAGTTAATTCTAAACTTGTTCGCAAACAAAAGTTAATCCTTCTAACTTGACTTTTAAAATTAACTACACACATGTTCTATATTTATATGATATGCTAACTTAATGATTTAAAACCTGGAAACACGAAAAACACCGTAAAACCGGATTTACGCCGTCGTAGTAACACCGCGGGCTGTTTTGGGTTAGTTAATTAAAAACTATGATAAACTTTGATTTTAAAGTTGTTATTCTGAGAAAATGATTTTTATTATGAACATGAAACTATATCCAAAAATTATGATTAAACTCAAAGTGGAAGTATGTTTTCTAAAATGGTCATCTAGACGTCGTTCTTTCGACTGAAATGACTACCTTTACAAAAACGACTTGTAACTTATTTTTCCTACTATAAACCTATACTTTTTCTGTTTAGATTCATAAAATAGAGTTCAATATGAAACTACAGCAATTTGATTCACTCAAAACGGATTTAAAATGAAGAAGTTATGGGTAAAACAAGATTGGATAATTTTTCTCATTTTAGCTACGTGAAAATTGGTAACAAATCTATTCCAACCATAACTTAATCAACTTGTATTGTATATTATGTAATCTTGAGATACCATAGACACGTATACAATGTTTCGACCTATCATGTCGACACATCTATATATATTTCGGAACAACCATAGACACTCTATATGTGAATGTTGGAGTTAGCTATACAGGGTTGAGGTTGATTCCAAAATATATATAGTTTGAGTTGTGATCAATACTGAGATACGTATACACTGGGTCGTGGATTGATTCAAGATAATATTTATCGATTTATTTCTGTACATCTAACTGTGGACAACTAGTTGTAGGTTACTAACGAGGACAGCTGACTTAATAAACTTAAAACATCAAAATATATTAAAAGTGTTGTAAATATATTTTGAACATACTTTGATATATATGTATATATTGTTATAGGTTCGTGAATCAACCAGTGGCCAAGTCTTACTTCCCGACGAAGTAAAAATCTGTGAAAGTGAGTTACAGTCCCACTTTTAAAATCTAATATTTTTGGGATGAGAATACATGCAGGTTTTATAAATGATTTACAAAGTAGACACAAGTACGTGAAACTACATTCTATGGTTGAATTATCAAAATCGAATATGCCCCTTTTTATTAAGTCTGGTAATCTAAGAATTAGGGAACAGACACCCTAATTGACGCGAATCCTAAAGATAGATCTATTGGGCCTAACAAACCCCATCCAAAGAACCGGATGCTTTAGTACTTCGAAATTTATATCATATCCGAAGGGTGTCCCGGAATGATGGGGATATTCTTATATATGCATCTTGTTAATGTCGGTTACCAGGTGTTCACCATATGAATGATTTTTATCTCTATGTATGGGATGTGTATTGAAATATGAAATCTTGTGGTCTATTATTATGATTTGATATATATAGGTTAAACCTATAACTCACCAACATTTTTGTTGACGTTTTAAGCATGTTTATTCTCAGGTGATTATTAAGAGCTTCCGCTGTCGCATACTTAAATAAGGACGAGATTTGGAGTCCATACTTGTATGATATTGTGTAAAAACTGCATTCAAGAAACTTATTTTGTTGTAACATTTTGTATTGTAAACCATTATGTAATGGTCGTGTGTAAACAGGATATTTTAGATTATCATTATTTGGTAATCTACGTAAAGCTTTTTAAAATCTTTATCTATGAAATAAAGGTTATGGTTTGTTTTAAAAATGAATGCAGTCTTTGAAAAACGTCTCATATAGAGGTCAAAACCTCGCAACGAAATCAATTAATATGGAACGTTTTTAATCAATAAGAACGGGACATTTCAGTTGGTATCCGAGCGTTGGTCTTAGAGAACCAGAAAATTTGCATTAGTGTGTCTTATCGAGTTTGTTAGGATGCATTAGTGATTCTGGACTTCGACCGTGTTTTCTTTAAAAATGATTGCTTAACATTTTTGTTGGAAACTATATATTTTTAACATATGAATATTATGTGATATATTAATCTCTTAACGTGTTTGATATTATGTGATAGATGTCTACCTCTAGAACAAGTCCCATTGACTCACCTAATAATAATGAAGAGTCAAATGTAAATTGGAATGATTCGTGGACTGATTCACAAGTTCCCGAAGAGGAACCGGAAGAAGAGTCGGAACCGGACGAAGAATCGGAACCGGACGAAGAATCGGAACCGGAAGAAGAATCGGAACCGGTGGGGGAAATAATAAAACGGTTAAGTAAAAGAGAATCCTTAACCAACCGACCAAGGTTAATTATGGTCAATGGTGTTTCCGCCAAGGAAGCAAAATATTGGGAGGATTACCAATTCTCCGATGAATCGGATTCCGACGAGAATTCCAATGATGTTATAGAAATTACCCCAACTGAATTTAAAAAGGCAAAAGAAAATAATAAGGGAAAGGGCATAAAAATAGAGAAATCTAATTCCAACCCCGATGAACTTTATATTTATCGTCAACCCCCGAAGTTCTTAAGTTGTAACAATGACCCGGGAACCTCTAAACCACCAGGTTTTTCTAAACCAATGTGGACAACGACGGCTCGTATTAGGGGAACATCATATATCCCTAGAAACTTGGCAAAACGAACCAAAACCGAAGAAGAAGAAACGAGCGAGTCGGAATAAGATAGTTGTATTCGTGTGGTGTAATATATGTAATATAGTGTTCTTATGCTTTATGATATATGTAAAAATTGCTTGTATTAATAAGTATTTTTTTATGAATCTAACTCTTGTCTATTTTACAGTTTAAAAACACAAAATGGATAGACAACCCAATATTTTAAGAGACCTACCCGGAGACATGATTGATGAAATCTTGTCTAGAATCGGCAAGAATTCCTCGGCACAACTATTTAAGGCGAGATCAGTTTGTAAGACATTCGAAGAACGTTCCAAGAATGTCTTGGTTTATAAGAGACTTTCGTTTGAAAGATGGGGGATATCACATTGGGAAACCCATAAGTTACGATGTGTTTACTTTGACGCATATATTGCGGGGAACCCAAATGCTATTTTACGCAACGGGTTAAGAAATTATTTTGACTCAATATATCCGAATATTGGACTTCGTGATTTAGAAAAAGCGGCTAACATGCAACATAAAGAAGCATGTTATGCTTACGGATTAGTAATATTCGCTTCTCACCAAAGTGAGAACAAGAACATCGGGCTACAACTATTAAACAAAACGTTTCCACAAGTGACGGAGTCGGTAATTGGGGTAAGAAATGAGGTTTTTAGATTATTACGGGACTGTTGGACATTATGTAACCCTCGTCCCTTTGACGACGTTACAACACGCTGTCTTATCAACGGCCATAACGGTTATGTTGCACAAGACCAAGGATGGGAAGTAGTCCTAGTAAAACCAGAATGCATGACTTGTTTCTGGACGTATGAGTTACGTGTCTTTATTGCCTTTGCTGAACGACTTGTGTACTAGCTAGAATTATCTTCACAACTATCTTGTATCAAAGTTATTGTGTGCTATATTTCATGCTTTATGTAAAATAAGCGGTATTGTAAGTTTGTAAAATATTGTATAAAAGTTTGAACGCGAAATATTATTATAATCAGTTTTTCATATAGAATTGTAGTAGTTGAATTGTATATTAGCTACTAAGTATGAACTTAACGGGTAGGTACTACCCGAATTTAAACTTATAAAACGCTAATATGAAGAAAAAGCTTTTATAAATGAGTTCATATTATGCTACGAAATACTATTAACTACTCTTAATATTCTGTATGATTAACTTGTTCCATTTGACTATTTTGAAGGAAATGGCACCGACTACTCGACACACCGTGAATATGAATGAAGAGGAATTCCGTACTTTTCTAGCTTCAAACATAGCCGCAGTACAGGCTGCGCTACATACCAACAATAACCCTGGATCTAGCAGTACAGGAAATCGTGTAGGATGCACCTACAAAGAATTCACTGCCTGCAAACCTTTGGAATTTGATGGAACCGAAGGACCGATCGGATTGAAACGGTGGACCGAGAAGGTCGAATCGGTGTTTGCCATAAGTAAGTGTACTGAAGAGGACAAAGTGAAGTACGCTACGCATACCTTCACAGGTTCTGCGTTAACATGGTGGAATACCTATCTAGAGCAAGTGGGACAAGACGATGCGTACGCACTACCGTGGTCAGCATTCAAGCACTTGATGAACGAGAAGTACCGTCCCAGAACCGAGGTAAATAAGCTCAAGACAGAACTTAGAGGGTTACGAACCCAAGGATTTGATATTACCACGTACGAAAGACGATTCACAGAATTGTGCCTATTGTGTCCGGGAGCATTTGAAGATGAGGAAGAGAAGATCGACGCATTTGTGAAAGGATTACCGGAAAGAATCCAAGAAGATATAAGTTCACACGAGCCCGCCTCTATACAACAGGCATGTAGAATGGCTCACAAACTAGTGAACCAGATTGAAGAAAGAATTAAAGAACAGACTGCTGAAGAGGCCAATGTGAAGCAAGTCAAAAGAAAGTGGGAGGAAAACGGTGATAAGAATCACCAATACAACAACAACAGCAATTTCAACAATAATCGCAACAATTATCCCAACAATCGCAACATCAATCGCAACTACAACAAACGGCCAAACAATAACAACAACAACAACAACAACAGCAACAGCAACTACAACAATCATCCCAACAACAATAATAACCGCAACAACAACAACAATCAGAAGCAGCTATGCCAAAGGTGTGAAAAGTATCACTCGGGGTTCTGCACCAAATTTTGCAACAAGTGTAAAAGAAATGGTCATAGCGCGGCAAAGTGTGAGGTCTACGGACCAGGGGTTAATAGAACGAAAGATACAAATGGTGTCGGAATGAGTAATGGCGGAGCAAGTAGTGTCAGAGCAAGTTATGCCAATGTAGTTTGTTATAAATGTGGAAAACCGGGCCACATTATTAGAAATTGCCCGAACCAGGAGAACACGAATGGACAAGGTCGCGGAAGAGTTTTCAATATTAATGCGACAGAGGCACAGGAAGACCCGGAGCTTGTTACGGGTACGTTTCTTATTGACAATAAATCTGCTTACGTTTTATTTGATTCGGGTGCGGATAGAAGCTATATGAGTAGAGATTTTTGTGCTAAATTAAGTTGTCCATTGACGCCTTTGGATAGTAAATTTTTACTCGAATTAGCAAATGGTAAATTAATTTCAGCAGATAATATATGTCGGAATCGAGAAATTAAACTGGTTAGCGAAACATTTAAGATTGATTTGATACCAGTAGAGTTAGGGAGTTTTGATGTGATAATCGGTATGGACTGGTTGAAAGAAGTGAAAGCAGAGATCGTCTGTTACAAAAATGCAATTCGCATTATACGAGAAAAAGGAAAACCCTTAATGGTGTACGGAGAAAAGGGCAACACGAAGCTACATCTTATTAGTAATTTGAAGGCACAAAAACTAATAAGAAAAGGTTGCTATGCTGTTCTAGCACACGTCGAGAAAGTACAAACTGAAGAAAAGAGCATCAATGATGTTCCCATTGCAAAAGAATTTCCCGATGTATTTCCGAAAGAATTACCGGGATTACCCCCACATCGATCCGTTGAATTTCAAATAGATCTTGTACCAGGAGCTGCACCAATAGCTCGTGCTCCTTACCGACTCGCACCCAGCGAGATGAAAGAACTGCAAAGCCAATTACAAGAACTTTTAGAGCGTAGTTTCATTCGACCAAGCACATCACCGTGGGGAGCTCCTGTTTTGTTTGTCAAGAAGAAAGATGGTACATTCAGGTTGTGTATCGACTACCGAGAGTTGAACAAACTTACCATTAAGAACCGCTACCCACTACCGAGAATCGACGACTTATTTGATCAACTACAAGGCTCGTCTGTTTATTCAAAGATTGACTTACGTTCCGGTTATCATCAAATGCGGGTGAAAGAAGATGATATTCCAAAGACTGCTTTCAGAACACGTTACGGTCATTACGAGTTTATGGTCATGCCGTTTGGTTTAACTAATGCACCAGCTGTGTTCATGGACCTTATGAACCGAGTGTGTGGACCATACCTTGACAAGTTTGTCATTGTTTTCATTGATGACATACTTATTTACTCAAAGAATGACCAAGAACACGGTGAACATTTGAGAAAGGTGTTAGAAGTATTGAGGAAAGAAGAATTGTAC
Organism: Rutidosis leptorrhynchoides; assembly: GCF_046630445.1. NCBI lineage: Eukaryota > Viridiplantae > Streptophyta > Magnoliopsida > Asterales > Asteraceae > Rutidosis > Rutidosis leptorrhynchoides. The sequence continues at coordinate 153,534,829 of NC_092338.1, read as the reverse complement.
GCTAAGTTTTCAAAGTGTGCATTTTGGTTGGAAGAAGTTCAATTCCTCGGTCACATAGTGAACAAAGAAGGTATTAAGGTGGATCCTGCAAAGATAGAAACTGTTGAAAAGTGGGAAACCCCAAAAACTCCGAAACACATACGCCAGTTTTTAGGACTAGCTGGTTACTACAGAAGGTTCATCCAAGACTTTTCCAGAATAGCAAAACCCTTGACTGCATTAACGCATAAAGGGAAGAAATTTGAATGGAATGATGAACAAGAGAAAGCGTTTCAGTTATTAAAGAAAAAGCTAACTACGGCACCTATATTGTCATTGCCTGAAGGGAATGATGATTTTGTGATTTATTGTGATGCATCAAAGCAAGGTCTCGGTTGTGTATTAATGCAACGAACGAAGGTGATTGCTTATGCGTCTAGACAATTGAAGATTCACGAACAAAATTATACGACGCATGATTTGGAATTAGGCGCGGTTGTTTTTGCATTAAAGACTTGGAGGCACTACTTATATGGGGTCAAAAGTATTATATATACCGACCACAAAAGTCTTCAACACATATTTAATCAGAAACAACTGAATATGAGGCAGCGTAGGTGGATTGAATTGTTGAATGATTACGACTTTGAGATTCGTTACCACCCGGGGAAGGCAAATGTGGTAGCCGATGCCTTGAGCAGGAAGGACAGAGAACCCATTCGAGTAAAATCTATGAATATAATGATTCATAATAACCTTACTACTCAAATAAAGGAGGCGCAACAAGGAGTTTTAAAAGAGGGAAATTTAAAGGATGAAATACCCAAAGGATCGGAGAAGCATCTTAATATTCGGGAAGACGGAACCCGGTATAGGGCTGAAAGGATTTGGGTACCAAAATTTGGAGATATGAGAGAAATGGTACTTAGAGAAGCTCATAAAACCAGATACTCAATACATCCTGGAACGAGGAAGATGTACAAGGATCTCAGGAAATATTTTTGGTGGCCGGGTATGAAAGCCGATGTTGCTAAATACGTAGGAGAATGTTTGACGTGTTCTAAGGTCAAAGCTGAGCATCAGAAACCATCAGGTCTACTGCAACAACCCGAAATCCCGGAATGGAAATGGGAAAACATTACCATGGATTTCATCACTAAATTGCCAAGGACTGCAAGTGGTTTTGATACTATTTGGGTAATAGTTGATCGTTTCACCAAATCAGCACACTTCTTGCCAATAAGAGAAGATGACAAGATGGAGAAGTTAGCACGACTGTATTTGAAGGAAGTCATCTCCAGACATGGAATACCAATCTCTATTATCTCTGATAGGGATGGCAGATTTATTTCAAGATTCTGGCAGACATTACAGCAAGCATTAGGAACTCGTCTAGACATGAGTACTGCCTATCATCCACAAACTGATGGGCAGAGTGAAAGGACGATACAAACGCTTAAAGACATGCTACGAGCATGTGTTATTGATTTCGGAAACAGTTGGGATCGACATCTACCGTTAGCAGAATTTTCCTACAACAACAGCTACCATTCAAGCATTGAGATGGCGCCGTTTGAAGCACTTTATGGTAGAAAGTGCAGGTCTCTGATTTGTTGGAGTGAAGTGGGGGATAGACAGATTACGGGTCTGGAGATAATACAAGAAACTACCGAGAAGATCATCCAAATTCAACAACGGTTGAAAACCGTCCAAAGTCGACAAAAGAGCTACGCTGACATTAAAAGAAAAGATATAGAATTTGAAATTGGAGAGATGGTCATGCTTAAAGTTGCACCTTGGAAAGGCGTTGTTCGATTTGGTAAACGAGGGAAATTAAATCCAAGGTATATTGGACCATTCAAGATTATTGATCGTGTCGGACCAGTAGCTTACCGACTTGAGTTACCTCAACAACTCGCGGCTGTACATAACACTTTCCACGTCTCGAATTTGAAGAAATGTTTTGCTAAAGAAGATCTCACTATTCCGTTAGATGAAATCCAAATCAACGAAAAACTTCAATTCATCGAAGAACCCGTCGAAATAATGGATCGTGAGGTTAAAAGACTTAAGCAAAACAAGATACCAATTGTTAAGGTTCGATGGAATGCTCGTAGAGGACCCGAGTTCACCTGGGAGCGTGAAGATCAGATGAAGAAGAAATACCTGCATCTATTTCTAGAAGATTCGTCAACACCTTCAACAGCTTAAAATTTCGGGACGAAATTTATTTAACGGGTAGGTACTGTAGTGACCCGAACTTTTCCATGTTTATATATATTAATTGAGATTGATATTTACATGATTAAATGTTTCCAACATGTTAAGCAATCAAACTTGTTAAGACTTGATTAATTGAAATATGTTTCATATAGACAATTGACCACCCAAGTTGACCGGTGATTCACGAACGTTAAAACTTGTAAAAACTATACGATGACATATATATGGTTATATATATAGTTAACATGTTTTTATTATAAGTATGTATCTCATTAGGTATTTTAACAATGAGTTATATACATAAAAATGAGACTATTAATTTAAGAAACTCGAAAACGATATATATAATGATTATCGTTATAACAACGTCTTACTAGGTACATATGAATCATATTAAGATATTGATACACTTGGTTAATTATGTTAAATGATAAGTAAATATATTATTAAGTGTATTAACAATGAAATACATATGTAAAAATAAGACTACTAACTTAATGATTTCGAAACGAGACATATATGTAACGATTATCGTTGTAACGACATTTAACTGTATATACATCATACTGAGATATATTATATATCATAATATCATGATAATATAACAATTTAACATCTCATTTGTTATAATAAACAATGGGTTAACAACATTCAACAAGATCATTAACCTAAAGGTTTCAAAACAACATTTACATGTAACGACTAACGATGACTTAACGACTCAGTTAAAATGTATATACATGTAGTGTTTTAATATGTATTCATACACTTTTGAAAGACTTCAAGACACTTATCAAAATACTTCTACTTAACAAAAATGCTTACAATTACATCCTCGTTCAGTTTCATCAACAATTCTACTCGTATGCACCCGTATTCGTACTCGTACAATACACAGCTTTTAGATGTATGTACTATTGGTATATACACTCCAATGATCAGCTCTTAACAGCCCATGTGAGTCACCTAACACATGTGGGAACCATCATTTGGCAACTAGTATGAAATATCTCATAAAATTACAAAAATATGAGTAATCATTCATGACTTATTTACATGAAAACAAAATTACATATCCTTTATATCTAATCCATACACCAATGACCAAAAACACCTACAAAAACTTTCATTCTTCAATTTTCTTCATCTAATTAATCTCTCTCAAGTTCTATCTTCAAGTTCTAAGTGTTCTTCATATATTTTACAAGTTCTAGTTACATAAAATCAAGAATACTTTCAAGTTTGCTAGCTCACTTCCAATCTTGTAAGGTGATCATCCAACCTCAAGAAATCTTTGTTTCTTACAGTAGGTTATCATTCTAATACAAGGTAATAATCATATTCAAACTTTGGTTCAATTTCTATAACTATAACAATCTTATTTCAAGTGATGATCTTACTTGAACTTGTTTTCGTGTCATGATTCTGCTTCAAGAACTTCGAGCCATCGAAGGATCCGTTGAATCTAGATCCATTTTTCTCTTTTCCAGTAGGTTTATCCAAGGAACTTAAGGTAGTAATGATGTTCATAACATCATTCGATTCATACATATAAAGCTATCTTATTCGAAGGTTTAAACTCGTAATCACTAGAACATAGTTTAGTTAATTCTAAACTTGTTCGCAAACAAAAGTTAATCCTTCTAACTTGACTTTTAAAATTAACTACACACATGTTCTATATCTATATGATATGCTAACTTAATGATTTAAAACCTGAAAACACGAAAAACACCGTAAAACCGAATTTACGCCGTCGTAGTAACACCGCGGGCTGTTTTGGGTTAGTTAATTAAAAACTATGATAAACTTTGATTTTAAAGTTGTTATTCTGAGAAAATGATTTTTATTATGAACATGAAACTATATCCAAAAATTATGATTAAACTCAAAGTGGAAGTATGTTTTCTAAAATGGTCATCTAGACGTCGTTCTTTCGACTGAAATGACTACCTTTACAAAAACGACTTGTAACTTATTTTTCCGACTATAAACCTATACTTTTTCTATTTAGATTCATAAAATAGAGTTCAATATGAAACCACAGCAATTTTATTCACTCAAAACGGATTTAAAATGAAGAAGTTATGGGTAAAACAAGATTGGATAATTTTTCTCATTTTAGCTACGTGAAAATTGGTAACAAATCTATTCCAACCATAACTTAATCAACTTGTATTGTATATTATGTAATCTTGAGATACCATAGACACGTATACAATGTTTCGACCTATCATGTCGACACATCTATATATATTTCGGAACAACCATAGACACTCTATATGTGAATGTTGGAGTTAACTATACAGGGTTGAGGTTGATTCCAAAATATATATAGTTTGAGTTGTGATCAATACTGAGATACGTATACACTGGGTCGTGGATTGATTCAAGATAATATTTATCGATTTATTTCTGTACATCTAACTGTGGACAACTAGTTGTAGGTTACTAACGAGGACAGCTGACTTAATAAACTTAAAACATCAAAATATATTAAAAGTGTTGTAAATATATTTTGAACATACTTTGATATATATGTATATATTGTTATAGGTTCGTGAATCAACCAGTGGCCAAGTCTTACTTCCCGACGAAGTAAAAATCTGTGAAAGTGAGTTATAGTCCCACTTTTAAAATCTAATATTTTTGGGATGAGAATACATGCAGGTTTTATAAATGATTTACAAAGTAGACACAAGTACGTGAAACTACATTCTATGGTTGAATTATCGAAATCGAATATGCCCCTTTTTATTAAGTCTGGTAATCTAAGAATTAGGGAACAGACACCCTAATTGACGCGAATCCTAAAGATAGATCTATTGGGCCTAACAAACCCCATCCAAAGAACCGGATGCTTTAGTACTTCGAAATTTATATCATATCCGAAGGGTGTCCCGGAATGATGGGGATATTCTTATATATGCATCTTGTTAATGTCGGTTACCAGGTGTTCACCATATGAATGATTTTTATCTCTATGTATGGGATGTGTATTGAAATATGAAATCTTGTGGTCTATTATTATGATTTGATATATATAGGTTAAACCTATAACTCACCAACATTTTTGTTGACGTTTTAAGCATGTTTATTCTCAGGTGATTATTAAGAGCTCCCGCTGTCGCATACTTAAATAAGGACGAGATTTGGAGTCCATACTTGTATGATATTGTGTAAAACCTGCATTCAAGAAACTTATTTTGTTGTAACATTTTGTATTGTAAACCATTATGTAATGGTCGTGTGTAAACAGGATATTTTAGATTATCATTATTTGATAATCTACGTAAAGCTTTTTAAAATCTTTATCTATGAAATAAAGGTTATGGTTTGTTTTAAAAATGAATGCAGTCTTTGAAAAACGTCTCATATAGAGGTCAAAACCTCGCAACGAAATCAATTAATATGGAACGTTTTTAATCAATAAGAATGGGACATTTCAATATATACAAATGCGTAGAATCAGTAGGAGATCACAAACAAATCAGTTAAATACAAACTTGGTCGAATATTAAACTGATAAAGTATTCAATTCTATTAAATATCAACATCGAATTCTATCTACCCGTCCTTTATGTTTGTATAAGGTGTACCATTTGAAATCGAATCCACAAATGCAAACAAAGAACAATCAAATCACTTGTACTATCACCAAATATTTGATTACTGACTAATTAGACCATTCTGGATTATATTTTTAAAAATAAAAATAAAAATAAAAATTATAACAGATACAAACCACTGCTATTATTCGGAGTTAATAAACAAAAATTAAAAGAATCAAACTTAAACTTCTTGTTACTCCTAAACTTAAACCTTCACCTACGGTCCACCATACACTACCCAATTTCCACCTATTGAACCGTAGATAACCATCACCACCACACCATGCTCATCACCGGCTACCACCCTAATGCCACCCTAAACCCACTTATTTTTTTCGGTTATGTTTATGATCGTGAACCATGGCCGTCTTCAAACCTATTTCCATCGAACACCGCCTTGTATTTTTTGCTTTCCATCAAAACCTCCACAACCGTCACACTACACCATCACAGCTTCAGTACCATCGTGGATCACCATAATCATCGCAAATCACCTTCTTGCCCTAAGAGACACCACTATCATCACTTTATTTTCTTCATTCTTCCTTCTCTTTTCTTTCTTTCGGTTTATGCTTTTTGTCCAAGATTCTCAACAGCGAACTACACCTACAGCTATAACCGAACAAAACCACCATCGTTTACTGCTGCAGTTGCATCTTACTTTTGTTTTATTTCTCGAAACCAGGCTGCTATGGTTTCTGTATAAAAACCACGACTTGCAACTCCACATATATATATATATATATATATATATATATATATATATATATATATATATATATATATATATATATATATATATATATTTTCTTTCTTTTTCTTGCTTCTACTTTCCAATCATTTCCTAGTTAGTGGAGGAGTTGGTGGAGTTAAGGAAAAAGATATATATTTATTTGTACCATGGTCGACACATTTCAACTTGCTTACAACAATTGGACAACTTGCAAATTAATGATTATATGGTCGCTGTTAAGTTCCCTCCATCAACTTCTGTTTGGTAATCGTCTATGAGACTTTACAGCTGCATATTAGGTTTGCTCTTACAAATTCTAAATACCTTAACACTTGTCGTGAATTTAATATGATAATAGGGCCGAGAATTATTAGTTGATTAGGTAGTGTTTTCTTGTCCTTGCTAGATTGACTAAAGTAGCTAGTGGGCCGAGCTTCTAGGCTAATAACACCTTATGGTTTCTATTGAATAAACAAAGGAAGAAATGGTGATTAATGGATAACATGATATTATTTGATGAAAAGGAAAGATTGATTATGATTATGATCGTAATGATGTTACATATAGTATGATGATGATGATGGTTACGGTTACCATGATGATAAAAGGGGATAATGAGACAATAATGTTAAAATATGTTATTCTCTTTACTGCTCGATCATGTTTCCTTTTCATTCAATCAACCACCGAATTGTTTCTTAGTGATTAGTGGGTTAGTGAATTGATAAAGTATGGTAGGGTACAAGAGTAGGTTTATAAAGGAAATATGATAATAATGTTATAAGGCATGATGATGTGTTAAACAATGTGTTCAACCGAATTTCTATTGATTTGCGAATTCACTGCAACATGACGCCTGGTAACCTGTTGCAGATTCAATGGACATAGGATCGGGCTTGGGTTAAATGGATTTTGTTAAATGGGTTTCAAGTTTTAATATGTTGGGCTCATGTTAAATCCCACTTATGTTGTAACATTAAAAGGATCAAAGGGAACATTAGAACAAAATTGAATAAGTGGTGCATTGGTTAGGTACGTTGATGTTAAGCTAGAGGTCTCAGGTTTGAGCCTGGAATATGGCACATTTTTTTAATAATAATAAGAAGAAGGACAGACGGGTAGAAGGGTTATATGGATTTTAATCAAGGATCATTTCAGAAAAATATGAAGCAGAGCATTGGATAAGGGTCTTGTGTGTTATTCGAGAGGTCGCGAGTTCAAGCCTTGGCATGGGCATTTCTTTTTGGAAAACTGTTGGAAGGTAGTTTTCTATATTATTATTATTATTTTTATTAACATTACTATTATTTTTATCATTGCCAATATTATTTTTAGTATTATTATAATTAGAATTTTAATAAAAGAATGATACTTATATAAAAATATATTTTACATATATCCTAACCATACTAATATTACATATTGATAACATATCAACTAGATTATATATAATAGATAAACATATTCTAATATAATCATATATATAAGAATATTAATTATTTAACTAAAATATATAAAATAGTTATAATTAAACTATTTATTAATATAACATACAAATTATGAAGTATATTAAAATTAATATATATAAAACTTGTTTAATTGTTATTATATGTGCTAATACTTACATAAATGATATAGGTTCGTGAATCCGAGGTCAACCCTACACTTGTTAAATGACGTCATATGTATTTTTACTACAAAATACAGTATGGTGAGTTTCATTTGATTCCCTTTTACTCTTTACATTTTTGGGCTGAGAATACATGCAAATGCTTTATTAACTGTTTTACAATATTTATATGCGTGAGTTTCATTTGCCTTTTTACCCTTTATATTTTTGGGCTGAGAATACATGCGCAATTTTTATAAATGTTTTACGAAATAGACACAAGTAATTGAAACTACATTATATGGTTGAATTATCGAAATCGAATATGCCCCCTTTATAGTCTGGTAATCTAAGAATTAGGGAACAGACACCCTAATTGACGCGGACTCTAAAGATAGATCTATTGGGCCTAACGAACCCCATCCAAAGTACCGGATGCTTTAGTACTTCGAAATTTATATCATGCCCGAAGGAGGATCCCGGAATGATGGGGATATTCTTATATACATATTATGAATGTCGGTTACCAGGTGTTCAATCCATATGAATGATATTTTTGTCTCTATGCATGAGACGTATGTTTATGAGAAATGGAAATATGAAATCTTGTGGTCTATCAAAATGATGAATTTTATTGTTTATGTTAAACTAATGAACTCACCAACCTTTTGGTTGACACTTTAAAGCATGTTTATTCTCAGGTACGAAAGAAATCTTCCGCTGTGCATTTGCTCATCTTAAAGATATTACTTGGAGTCATTCATGACATATTTCAAAAGATGTTGCATTCGAGTCTTTGAATTCATCAAGATTATTATTAAGTCAATTATAGTATGATATATTACGAAATGGTATGCATGTTGTCAACTTTTGATGTAATGAAAGATTGTCTTTTCAAAAACGAATGCAATGTTTGTAAAATGTATCATATAGAGGTCAAGTACCTCGCGATGTAATCAACTGTTGTGAATCATTTATAATTGATATGGACTTCGTCCGAATGGATTAGGACGGGTCTTCACAGTTGGTATCAAAGAGGTGGTCTTAGCGAACCAGGTCTGCATTAGTGTGTATAACTGATAAGTCGTTAGGATGCATTAGTGAGTCTGGACTTCGACCGTGTCTGCATGTCAAAAGTTTTGCTTATCAATTCGTGTCGAAAATTACCTGCTTATCAATCTTAGGGAATCACTTGCTTATCATTCTTAGTCTAGACACATCATACTACAATGATTGCATGAATAGTGTATAGACAAAATTCATATCTTAGCGTATCTGTTATTGTTACCTTTGCCTGACAGATTCCGTAGATTCCTCCGTAAATTATGGGATTTTAGTATTATATATGCATATGTAAATTATGTATTGCAGGGTACTAATCTACATCCTATAATCTATTTCTTATCGAAAAATCCTTCATCTGATTGTATGAGATGAATCCCTCAACCAGTTCGAATTCCTCGAATTCCGACAACTATTCCGATATGAAGTTTCACCTAAGCTCCGAAAGCAGTGTTCTAGAATGAATCAACCAATTCATTTGATGGGTTCGTAGCCTACTAAATCATTGGAGACGAAAAGAAGGCGATCCTTTCCATAAACCAAATTCACGTTTTGACGAAGAACCTGAAGCATTCACCGGCGAACCAATCCGAAACACTATGTTCGCCCTCATTACCCGAATATATCGCCATGATTATGTACTATCTCAAATTCAAAACCTTATTCATTCGCTCGTTTCGACCGACAATCATCCCGGAATAATATAAGAAGTCAACGAGCTTCGCGCCCGAGTTATAGCCTTGGAAAATATGGTGCAAAACATACCAGCTTCAGCAACATCACCGACACCAACAGTACCATCAATAACAGCACTAGTACCATCAACAATCTATGCCTCAACATCTCATTATGTACCTCGAGCATAATCATCAATCTACGAATCGTTCTACATCATTTATCTTCATTCGACATGACGATTATATAATCTCTAATGTTTTAGAGATTATATATTCTTATTCTAATGGTAAATCAAATGAGTTTAATATCATATTGACTCATTAAATCCATGATTATATCTGAAGAAAATATATATGTATATATATTTTCATAAAGATTGTAATTAAAAATTCTTTTGAACAAACTGTTAATGGTGAAAATATTTTAACGGGTAGGTAATACCCGAGGAATATTTAAATTTCACATTAATAAGTTACACTGTATATTCTTCGAATCTGATTCAACAGTTATTCACTATCCTACTTACATCCACCGGTATCAGTATCCGTTCACAGCAGAATAACCATTTTCATTCAATTTTAAATTTGGATTTTGACCTATCAGAATCCAACAAGTGGCATAATGAAGAAAACATTTGATAAAATAAAATTTGTTAAAAACAAATGAATTAATTATGAGAAATTATATTAAGAATCCACGCTAACAAAATCCTGGATAATTGTTCCTAGCTAACTGGTTACATTTTATTTATCGCAATTTACATTCTCGCAATTTTATTTATTGTCATTTAATTTCTGTTATTTACTTTACGCACTTTATTTATCGTCATTTAATTTCTGTTATTTATTTTTACGCACTTTAAATATAGGGACACGTATACAAGGTTTTGACATATCATATCGACACACACACACACACACACACACATATATATATATATATATATATATATATATATATATATATATATATTATTTGGAATAACCATAGACACTCTATATGCAGTAATGATCAAGTTCTCTATACAGGGTTGAGGTTGATTCTATAATAATATACATACTTTGAGTTATGATCAAGTCTGAGACGAATACGGGTCACGATACGTATTAATTAATTCGGATATTATATATTAAACTATATATGAAATATTGAATTGCTAATTATGGACTATCAACTGTGGACTACCAACATTGGACAATCAAAATGAATTAAAATATTGACTATAACATATGAAATTAAACAATTCTTCAAGTTGCCACTTGATTTCATCTTAAACCTCATATGTATCTTAACGATTCCAATCTACGTTCAAACCTTTCATGATTCTTGAAAACACCTCAATCGAGAGGATGAACCAACCGTACTTCATTTACGAAAGAAAAGATTGATGCATATAGTCATGAACCTAAAAATACTCAAAACCTGAGTAAACGTTTAACACATATCTGTGCTAGTTTCTTTGGCGTTATTATTAACGAAAATAACCTTGCAACTCCTGTTCGAGATAGCTAATTTTGTCACAGCTCCAACAAATCAACTTCGACTTTTCATTCGAATTAGCCTTATTATAACCTTGATATATAAGTTTGCCTTCGTCTTCGTTACCGGGGAACCTTTTATATTCCATCATATTACCAACAGACGTACCAGCAACCCTGTTGTTCCTTGGCTTAAATCTCTCCGACAAATCATTATATTTATCTATTGAAGTCTCATCATGTACTCATCCGCATCTTGTAACAAGAATTGCCATACCAATTACCGGAAATCAGCAAATCTGTATTGTGAGTCTCGTAACGTTTCCACGTCAACAGTTATATGTATCCATATAACATTTATCTCTTAGAATTATGATCTTCCACTCTGAAATTCTGAAAAGCACTCGGTCTACAAATCAATACTCTGAATGTTGAAAAAGCTGAATGAATCAGCAGAAACCGTAGACAATTGTAAACGACCTTAATCATCAGAAGTTTGATGATAAAGAATAGTATGTTGGAAAAGCTCAGAAAAGCTGGAACTGGAAAACGGATTGAGCTAACCACGAAGGAGACCAAGGACAAATACAAGGACCGTACCCTATATTCAAAGAATCCAGGTAATTCTGGATCCGTTGAAATCTTTAGAGAATATCTTGCTCCTAAGTCATGTTAAAATCTTGCGAAAAATCTTTCTCCATCAACCATCGAACTTAGAAATTCCAAAATATCATCATCAATATCTTCGATATTTCTGAGGATATTTTCATAAATATTCTCGTCCGAAATTATATACCTCTTCGTGCTTCCTGTGTTTCATTATATTGGAAACTTCTGAAAAATCTAAGTTTAATTTATGAATAAATTATGGAGAAATGTAAAGAAATTGATGCATGAATTAGTATAATATAATGACACTTGATCAACGTGATTATATTACAGTAAGTCATGCTGAGTTTCTAAATGGAACATGATGATTCACAGATTATAACGTCATCATGTGCCATGTTACATAACTCTTTCATTCAAATTAACTTCTGAACATATCAAGAAAATATATTCTTGATAGTTCTATTCTCAGTGATTCTGGTAATTTGACAAATCAAATCGTGCTATTACGTTCTTTCTTGCTTAGAACATTAAGATCATTCGGAACTCCAAATCTACAAATTATAGACCAATACTTGCGAAAAGAAAACAAAAGCATGAAGCTCTGAAATAGAAAGGGGGTATAAATCGCAGCAAATAAGAGAGAGCATTAACTGTAGATGACAATGATTATAGGAGACAGAAGAAGGAATACCGAAATATAAGAGAAAATCTAAAGCCCAATAACAACACGGAGATTACAAACCGTGGATATTTATACGAATAACAATATAAAGACACGGTAGAATTAAGAATAGTATCATCCCAAGGTAATAGTAGAAGTAAACAGATTTTCTTGGTGGATGAATGTAAAGAAGGATGACAGAAATGATAATTAGGAAAGTATCAGGGATTAGAACGGGATTAAACATTTTCACGATCTTTTGGATGTATGAACTAAGAAAGAAAGTATAGGAATGGTGAGGATAATGGAACGGAAGAGTTTAATTTATAGTGAAAATATCAGACAGAGTAATCGAAGCAGATCACCGTATTAATTGTAGAGATCCTAATTTCCTTATTCGCCGAAGAAATCAAATCTTTTAGATTTCGAAGATTTTCTTCAAATCTCGTGAATTCCGGAATTCAACCCTCTACGTCAAAAGTTAAGACACGCCTCATTTTCTAAATTCAACCATGACTAGTCAAAAGTTATGATAAAATTTGTCTTTCTCATTGCACTATTTAGTGATAACTTCATTCATGCTCTTCGAATAATTGAATTATTTTATCTGTATTATTCAATATTGATAAAACTCTATTTATCAGCTCATATTCTTCATGAAAATATTCCTATTGTTAGCCATGACCACCTCACTCAAATTTCGGGACGAAATTTCTTTAACGGGTAGGTACTGTGACGACCCGGGAATTTTCGACCAAATTTAAACTTGATCTTCATATAATTTCGACACGATAAGCAAAGTCTGTAATATTGAAGTCTAAGAAATTTTGAACTATGTTCATGTATTCATTTACCCTTTGACAAATCCCGACGATTCACGAACCATCGTTTGTAAATAAATATGTATCTGTATATAAATATAAGTAGATGTAACATATTGAAAGTTAAGATTGTGTGTATATTATAGTATATAAAAATGAATAACTGTTAAATGGCATATATAGAAATTGAAACATACAAATTATTGTTATTAATATTATTATTTATACTATTACTATCATGAAGAATATTAATATCAGTATAATTAGTATTACTATTATTATCATTAACAATGTTATTATTATTATGATTAATGTCATTATTATTGTTATTAATTTTTACTATCATCAATAGTTACTAATGATATTAGTAATATTGTTATTAACCTTATTATTAATAATTATCATTATTCTTATTATTTATATTATCATTATTATTAAATACCATTAAAGATTAATATCATTTTTATTATAAATATTACTTTGATTCTTAATCTTATTATTATCTATATTATTAATAATAGTATTTTGTGCTTATAATATTAGTAACTATATTATTATTTAGTTTTACTTATAATTATTAATTTTACATAGATGATATATACAAATGCGTAGAATCAGTAGGAGATCACAACAAATCAGTTAAATACAAACTTGGTCGAATATTAAACTGATAAAGTATTCAATTCTATTAAATATCAACATCAAATTCTATCTACCCGTCCTTTATGTTTGTATAAGGTGTATCATTTGAAATCGAATCCACAACTGCAAACAAAGAACAATCAAATCACTTGTACTATCACCAAATATTTGATTACTGACTACATTAGACCATTCTGGATTATATTTTTAAAAATAAAATTAAAATAAAAATTATAACAGATACAAACCACTGCTATTATTCGGAGTTAATAAACGAAAATTAAAAGAATCAAACTTAAACTTCTTGTTACTCCTAAACTTAAACCTTCACCTACGGTCCACCATACACTACCCAATTTCCACCCATTGAACCGTAGATAACCATCACCACCACACCATGATCATCACCGGCTACCACCCTAATGACACCCTAAACCCACTTATTTTTTTCGGTTATGTTTATGATCGTTAACCATGGCCCTCTTCAAACCTATTTCCATCGAACACCGCCTTGTATTTTCTGCTTTCCATCAAAACCTCCACAACCGTCACACTACACCATCACAGCTTCAGTACCATTGTGGATCACCATAATCATCGCAAACCACCTTCTTGCCCTAAGAGACACCACTATCATCACTTTATTTTCTTCATTCTTCCTTCTCTTTTCTTTCTTTCGGTTTATGCTTTTTGTCCAAGATTCTCAACAGCGAACTACAACTACAGCTATAACCAAACAAAACCACCATCGTTTACTGCTGCAGCTGCATCTTACTTTTGTTTTATTTCTCGAAACCAGGCTGCTATGGTTGCTGTATAAAAACCACGACTTGCAACTCCACATATATATATATATATATATATATATATATATATATATATATATATATATATATATATATATATATATATATATATATATATATATATATATATATACTTTTCTTTCTTTTTCTTGCTCCTACTTTCCAATCATTTCCTAGTTAGTGGAGGAGTTGGTGGAGGTAAGGAAAAAGATCTATATTCATTTGTACCATGGCCGACACATTTCAACTTGCTTACAACAATTGGACAACTTGCAAATTATTGATTATATGGTCGCTGTTAAGTTCCCTCCATCAACTTCTGTTTGGTAATCGTCTATGAGACTTTACAGCTGCATATTAGGTTTGCTCTTACAAATTCTAAATACCTTAACACTTGTCGTGAATTTAATATGATAATAGGGCCGAGAATTATTAGTTGATTAGGTAGTGTTTTCTTGTCCTTGCTAGATTGACTAAAGTAGCTAGTGGGCTGAGCTTCTAGGCTAATAACACCTTACGGTTTCTATTGAATAAACAAAGGAAGAAATGGTGATGAATGGATAACATGATATTATTTGATGAAAAGGAAAGATTGATTATGATTATGATCATAATGATGTTACATATAGTATGATGATGATGATGGTTACGGTTACCATGATGATAAAAGGGGATAATGAGACAATAATGTTAAAATATGTTATTCTCTTTACTGCTCGATCATGTTTCCTTTTCATTCAATCAACCACCGAATTTTTTCTTAGTGATTAGTGGGTTAGTGAATTGATAAAGTATGGTATGGTACAAGATTAGGTTTATAAAGGAAATATGATAATAATGTTATAAGGCATGATGATGTGTTAAACGGTGTGTTCAACCGAATTTCTATTAATTTGCGAATTCACTGCAACATGACGCCTGGTAACCTGTTGCAGATTCAATGGACATAGGATCGGGCTTGGGTTAAATGGATTTTGTTAAATGGGTTTCAAGTTTTAATATGTTGGGCTCATGTTAAATCCCACTTATGTTGTAACGTTAGAAGGATCAAAGGGAACATTAGAACAGAATTGAATAAGCGGTGCATTGGTTAGGTACGTTGATGTTAAGCTAGAGGTCTCAGGTTTGAGCCTGGACTATGGCACATTTTTTTAATAATAATAAGAAGAAGGACAGACGGGTAGAAAGGTTATATGGATTTTAATCAAGGATCATTTCAGAAAAATATGAAGCAGAGCATTGGTTAAGGGTCTTGTGTGTTATTCGAGAGGTCGCGAGTTCAAGCCTTGGCATGGGCATTTCTTTTTGGAAAACTGTTGGAAGGTAGTTTTCTATATTATTATTATTATTTTTATTAACATTACTATTATTTTTATCATTGCCAATATTATTTTTAGTATTATTATAATTAGAATTTTAATAAAAGAATGATACTTATATAAAAATATATTTTACATATATCCTAACCATACTAATATTACATATTGATAACATATCAACTAGATTATATATAATAGATAAACATATTCTAATATAATCATATATATAAGAATATTAATTATTTAACTAAAATATATAAAATAGTTATAATTAAACTATTTATTAATATAACATACAAATTATGAAGTATATTAAAATTAATATATATAAAACTTGTTTAATTGTTATTATATGTGCTAATACTTACATAAATGATATAGGTTCGTGAATCCGAGGTCAACCCTACACTTGTTAAATGACGTCATATGTATTTTTACTACAAAATACAGTATGGTGAGTTTCATTTGATTCCCTTTTACTCTTTACATTTTTGGTCTGAGAATACATGCAAATGCTTTATTAACTGTTTTACAATATTTATATGCGTGAGTTTCATTTGCCTTTTTACCCTTTATATTTTTGGGCTGAGAATACATGCGCAATTTTTATAAATGTTTTACGAAATAGACACAAGTAATTGAAACTACATTATATGGTTGAATTATCGAAATCGAATATGCCCCCTTTATAGTCTGGTAATCTAAGAATTAGGGAACAGACACCCTAATTGACGCGGACTCTAAAGATAGATCTATTGGGCCTAACGAACCCCATCCAAAGTACCGGATGCTTTAGTACTTCGAAATTTATATCATGCCCGAAGGAGGATCCCGGAATGATGGGGATATTCTTATATACATATTGTGAATGTCGGTTACCAGGTGTTCAATCCATATGAATGATATTTTTGTCTCTATGCATGGGACGTATGTTTATGAGAAATGGAAATATGAAATCTTGTGGTCTATCAAAATGATGAATTTTATTGTTTATGTTAAACTAATGAACTCACCAACCTTTTGGTTGACACTTTAAAGCATGTTTATTCTCAGGTACGAAAGAAATCTTCCGCTGTGCATTTGCTCATCGTAAAGATATTACTTGGAGTCATTCATGACATATTTCAAAAGATGTTGCATTCGAGTCTTTGAGTTCATCAAGATTATTATTAAGTCAATTATAGTATGATATATTACGAAATGCGATGCATGTTGTCAACCTTTGATGTAATGAAAGATTGTCTTTTTAAAAACGAATGCAATGTTTGTAAAATGTATCATATAGAGGTCAAGTACCTCGTGATGTAATCAACTGTTGTGAATCGTTTATAATTGATATGGACTTTGTCCGGATGGATTAGGACGGGTCTTCACAAGTAGTGATAAACAGTGGAAGTGGTGTTGAGTAGTGGTTAGCAGCGATAAGTAGTAAGGAGTATTGTTATGAGATGATGAGTATGTCCAAACTGTGTCTTTGTAGTGCCAAGTAGTGATAAGTAATCAGGAGCAGTGTCGAGTAGTGACGAGTATAGTACTAACAATATATTATAGTAATGACTAATCTTCACGGTGTATGTCTTTAATTATATTTGAGATTATCAGGTTTATATTCTAAGCGGTATTTATCAAAATAAATTTCTTTGACTCACCTCCAATTCGTTATGTTACAATGTCGAAACTTCTAAATTAGTTACCGTAATATAATCCCGGTCATTATATTACCCTAACTCATATTTCCATTTGACATTACTCCATAAGCTCAAGATAACGTGATCAACTTAATCTAATTTAGATCTCGTGTCGTGTGTGTATGTACGATTCATGATATAGTATGTTTAGTTCAAGTCAATATGGGTAAAAATATAAGTATATATATATATATATATACATATATATATATACATATATATATGTATATATATATATATATATATATGTATATATATATGTATATATATATATATATATATATATATATATATATGTATATATGTATACATATATACGTATGATATAATCAGTAGACATCTATGCAACACAGCATCAAGCAAATAGTATAAGCATGACATATAATGATCAATCCAAGTATGCAGTTATAGACTAGACCCACTAATGCGCCCAACAGTAGACACATTAATGCATTCTTGTTGCCTATAACCATTAACTCTGATACCAACTATAACACCACGCCAAATTCCATTTGACGGTGTGTTAATCATCGGGTCTCACAGTAATAGTTACGCCCTCTAAATGAGACATTTTCCAAAAGTATTCGCATTTATTTTAATAAAACGTTTGACTTTAAAAAAAACCTCCAACAATGACCGTAGTAAACAACCAACAGTATTTAATAAATGAAATAGTTTTTTATGCGATTAATAAATAATGTCTTTGAGAAAGCATGCTAGACTCCATCAAGTATTGCCATTGATCGGTGTCGAAGGGCCAACCAAAAATGATCTAAATACTCTAGCTTAGCTAGGGTAAGTAGGATTCGTTCCAAGGAGATTGTGGTCAAAAGCAATCAATTCTTAGAGTTGATTTTGAAATTAAAACTAAATTAAAACTAATTAAAAGACTTTAAATGAAAATGACTTAAACTTTATGAAGTTTAAGTGATATCGGCTAAAAAGTCACGTTTTCACCCCGGTATTAAGGCCCAAAAATAAGAAAGATTCGAACTTTGTCGGCAAAATACCTACTTCGTCAGTTAGAATTGAAGAACAAGTAATTACGAAGGTGGTGCAAAAAGAATCAAGAGAATCGGAGCTAAAACGAAGATTCTAGAGCAAAAACGGTGAAAGACAAGAAATCAAGTTACGATCTAGGGAATCAAGGCTGACCAGCACCAGAAACGGCCTGCCATACGGCCTGCCAGTATGGAGTACGGCCTGCCAAATGGCTTAGCAAACGGCCCCAAGAAACGGGCTGCCAGCCAAACGGGCTGCCAAATACGGCCCACCAAACGGGCTGCCAAACGGCCTGCCAGCCGTATTTTGGCAAAATCCTAGTCTATTTAAAGGGTCTTTGTCATTAATTCCAACACACACTTCAATTCACTTCTTTCTCTCTCTTGTACAATATTAGTCATACTCTCAAGGCCTTCGACTCCGTGCGGGAAACCTAGTACCCGGAGAAGAACACTGAAGATTGTATTAGGAGCGGTCTGGAGTCTTAAAGTTGTCACTTTTGTATTCAGAACTCGTTTAATCTACTGGTACTTCTATCCTTTATCTTATATAATGTTTTATGATATTGTTGCCATGATTAGCGAGTAGTTATCTTTAGTGTTTGCTATGATGTAACCAGTTATAATGCCGAAATAATATTATGGTCTGTGTATGCTGTTGAAATGCTTTCCGATTATACTTTAAACTCAATCGCTTTTCCAACTAATAGAACGTAGTTACAGGCTCTGTTATTGGGAAGTCGCGAACCCCGATTCAGAGTACAATATATGTGTCACCCCTTGGTAAGAGAAGTCTATCGGATACAACGTAAGATCGACCGAGGCACACCGGTTGTAGTAAGTCTATCGAGCTATTGATTCCGACTGAGGACTCTTTCGTAGTGAAACATCTGACTAGACCCTTAGTACATTGTCGGTCCTAGACCATGCTAGTGTAGTCACCAAGCATATAAACTTCGTATGTGCACGCTGAAGCACAGCGGTTGTTGTAAGCTGTACCTCTGCTAAGTAAGGCCATGGAACCCGGTTAGTGTTGACCAGTACACTGCACCATAATGCGGTCTCAAGCATTGCACCCCACTTGAGGGATTCTTAGTTAATTAAGGAACTGTTTGTTTAGACACATAAAGATTGGACCGTTAGGATAACCGAACGTGTTCATGGAAGTCAGCTTGACTTGGCCATGGTGTTCTTTATGGTTGAACTCTTTTTAAGGGCCTAACTATCTTTTACCAATCATTAACGAAAGCATTGAAATGCATCACGTCTCTCGGATATGGTAAACCATGTATTCTATTATGCTTAAGAAAGTTTAGACCATTTCGGAATGTTAATACGTCACCCAACCGAGTCGCTCAATTGGATGAGCCGTCTGAACGTGTATACCTGTAGTCAGACTGCATGGGCGTCGGGGGTAAGGGACGTTGCTGTCTATTCAGAATCTTCAAGCCTAACGCAGTACCCAGTGACATGTCTTATGACAGGGGCGTTTAGGACCAGTGTAATGAATACAAAGCCTCTGCCTATTCATGAGCCAGCATTCCATAATCTCGGCAGAATAACTGATGAAGTCATAGTATGCACTCACTTTAACCTTATCTGAATTACAAATTTTATCGCATATACTTTATCTGTCTTATAAATTAGAAAATCTAAAAATAAATATTCACTACTCCCTAACTATCTTAGGCTTAAATATAGGTTCGATTCTACTGATATCTCAAAAATACGACTCTAGGTCATACGTCCCTTACTTATAAGGAGTAGTAAGATTTAGGCCCCGCTAAATATAAATTTAAAACAGTACCTTCCTCCCACGAGTGGCTGATCCTGGCGAGCCGCGGCCTGACGACACCACGCAAATAAAAACCGTCCGTTTCGGCCATATCATGGGAGGATACCTAGTTTTTAGCGCCGCTACCGGGGAACTGGTATCAGGCAATACTGCTCTCTATCAAACTTATTCACAAGCATTTAGTGGTGTCTAAGAAAGACAATTATACACGGACTTGGTTATTGGATTTTCTGAACAGCCGCCAATTATATTGGGACCAAAAGGATCCTGCCTCTCCGTAGTCGGCCTGGCCACTTGGTTTGTTGAATAGTTCATGCGGAGCTTTGTTACCGAAATACCAGGGAATCAGTAGCCAGGACCAAAAACATATTCCACCGTAGGATAGTTAGTTAATTAAATTAGATTACCTTAGATTACCTTAGATTACCTTAGATTAAATTAGATTACCTTAGAATTAGATTACCCTACATTAGATTACTTTAGATTAGTTTAGCTTATTATAATTTAGTTTATTTACGAAAAATTAAAAACAAAAAGGCATACCTAGTGTATGACCCAAACCCGATCTAGACCAGGGTCGTTGTTATTCGTACCTGATCCAGACGTAATAATCTCTAAAGCACGCAAGGAAGCACGAATCAGAAATCAAATGGCGTTAAGCGTTACTTTAGCAGAAAATACCAAACCCTCGATTGAAGGTCGAGGAGGACCAATCAGATTTCCAGAGATTCAAGGACACTCGTTCGAGTTAAAACATCACATCATCCAGCTCATTCAAAATAGCTGTCAGTTTCATGGATTACCGAATGACGATTCTAATTCTCACCTTGATAAATTCATATCTCTTTCGAACTCCTACAAACAGCCAGGGATAGGACAAGATATAGTCTGGCTATACTTGTTCCCCTATTCTCTCACTCATCATGCTCAAACCTGGTTTGAAGGACTGGAAAAAGATTCCATCACGTCATGGACAGAGATGGCTACTAAATTCCTAACAAAATATTTCCCTCCTTCTAAACAAACCAAACTGAAGAATGACATCATTAACTTCAAACAAAGTTATGATGAATCTCTTTACACTGCATGGGAGCGATTCAAAACCCTGCTGAAGAAATGCCCTAATCACCAGCTAGAACGGTCAGCCCAAATCTGTACCTTCTACAATGGTCTTACGGTAAATCATAGGACGACGATCGATGCAGCAGCTCAAGGGAATCTGATGAACCAAACCGCAGACGAAGCATGGGAATTGCTCGAGAACATGACAATGCATCATCATGACTGGAACAGTGGTGAAACAGCTTCATCATCTGCCCCACTCTCTGCACTTAACAATCAAACAGAGGCCATCAAATCCCTCACGGATAAGATGGAATCTCTTGCTAAACAACTCGGAGAACTGAAGACGCAGCCGCAGTAGGTTAACCAAGCTCAAGCTGGTGTTAATTGTACCAACCCGTAACCTACTGAAGAATATCAAGTTGAGTACAAAAACCCTGACGGTTCAGCCTGTTACGTCCAATACCCAGCTCGTCCACCAAATCCCGGATTCAATCAACCACCTAGGGTTAATCAATTTCAGCAAGCAATCAACCTTTTCGCTATCGCTATCCACCTTATCCAGCCCAACAATCTAAATTGACCTATGATCAACCACTCCCACTCACTGGTCCCCCAGTTGAGGAAAATTCCCCTACCACCCAGATTACAAAAGCAACTAACCCCACTCTCGGAGCTGATGATCAGTTAACTCAGTTCATTCAAGGACAACAACAGCTAAATCAGAGAACTGCAGCCAGACAAGATCAGACGGAGATACTAATGAGAAATCAATTGGCTCTGCTCAAAAGTTTGGAAAGGCAGCTCGGACAGTTATCACAATGCCTTGAAACCCGACCTTAGGGAAGATTGCCAAGTAATACTATCCAAAATCCACACATAGAAGAAGAAAAGCAAATGGATTCCGTAATCCCAGAGGAAGAACCGCATAGAAGGTCAACTAGGCTAAAGAACAAATCGACATATACTCAGAAGCTGACTCCTGAAACTCCAGTTCGCGTACCTTATCCTGGAAGGCTACAAGAAGAACCATCCAAGCTAGATTCCTTCAAACTTGATGGAAGATTCCTGGACACCATGTCCAAAGTTCCCAACCAGAAGAGATACATCCGAAGGCTTCTCTCTACAAAGGAAAGGATACCAGACTCTAACAAAATTCCACTGAGTGAAGAATGCTCTGCATTACTCAGAAACTCTCTACCACCAAAGCTAGGAGATACGGGCCGATTCGTTTTCCCATGTTTAATCTACCAATCTGGAACCATTCATGCGCTAGCAGATTTAGGAGCAAGTATTAACCTAATACCATACTCTCTCTACAAGAGATTAGAGTTAGGAGACTTAACACCAACCAAAATGACAATCCAACTTGCCGGTCATACAATTCGATATCCTAAGGGCATAGTTGAGAACGTCTTGGTGAAAGTCGACAAATTCTTGTACCCAAAGGATTTCATAGTGATGGATATTAAGGAAGACCTACACACACCAGTAGTGTTAGGAAGACCTTTCATGAATACGGCTAGGAATGTCATTGATGTGTACAATCAAACCTTGATCTTACGATCACATGGGGAGAGTGTTACCTTCAAAATTGACCGACCAACCAATCTTTCTGGACAGGCAGAGATGTTTGCTATTTCCACCAGACGGATCACTTCCGATGACGAGTCTTCACCACCAGCCAATGATATCGAGATGGGTGTCGAATCACAGTCTGTAGATGACCCGGAAATGGAAGAAGAGGATCCCAGCGAAAGAAATAGAGGAAGAGGAGGAATCTGAAGAGGAAGAGAAAATGGAAGACGTAAAAGAAATTGCGACAATACCCGTTCCAAGCACTGAACGTCATGAAGAAATAATGAGGCTTGAGATGGCAGATCACAGTTTAATCATTCGTTTCAAGAAGAAGACCGACAAGGCTGAGGTTAAGGATATAGAAATTGATCCTGCAAGTATCAAAGTGGAGGATCTGAATACTGAAGAAACCCGTTCATCAGACGCATCCTCAGAAGAACAAGACACCGATGATGACGAGGAAGAGCATCATGAAAACATTCTGAATAACTCGCACTCTCCAACCGAACCAGGTTAAGGGGAGTCGGGCTCTTCCTCAGATCGAATTCCGGTTATATCCACACACGCAGACATGATTACCTTCATCAATGATACCGATGAATTTGAATATATTCTCGAAGCCATCCAAAAATCAACCATTGATTTTTCGCTACGCTTAACCGAACGAATTATGGCTATCCGAGAAGAACACCACCTCTATCTCCAAAGAGAAGACAATGATGTTGAAATCCTAGAAGAACGCATTCAAGACTTTATCAGTTCTCTTCACGATCATATCTATCACGAAGAGAGGCAACGAGAGCATAATTCAGTGGTTCGCACTATCCTTGAGACAAGATTCTGTCGAGATCAGAAGATCATTTACTCTAGGGTTTATAAGCCTTAGCCAGATCTGCACTTCCGTTCTAATGAAACCAACGAGCACTACTGACTCTCATCCGGAAGCATATGGATCTTTCCACTGGACGCCCGACTTATCACTCTGATTTTCAAATGGTCGAGGATATTCACAGCTTTTTCGCTCTTTTGGATAGAGATAATTTAGAAAGCACGCCAGACAGACTAGTGATTTACGTAACAATTGATCACCACGCTGATCTGATTATCAAAGAGTTACGAGATGCTGTTATGGAGGAAGCAAGGCGAAACAATCCGTTCTCTCATCTTGAACTAGATCGAGTCAACATTGCCACATATGTTACAAAGCAGCTATCACGTATCTTCCACGAATCCACAGATCCTAGTTTCGCATTTAAAGCTGGATGTCGGGAGATATACTCAAAGACAATGAAATTAATACTCGGATCAGGATTGTTGTTCACTTCTTTCCAGCTTCATCTCTTAACTAATCTGTGCAAAGCAACAGACTCTTACTGTGGAGATCACCGTTCCAAAGACTTCGAAATTCTAAAGATACAGTTTCTGACATTATTTGAAGACCTCCAAAATGAGCATCCCATCAGAGAAATCATCAACACCAGTACTGCTTCTATGATTGACATTCATGGGTCAACCAGCAAAGCTGTGGATCATATCCTCATCGAACTTCAAGACTTATCAAGAGCCGAAACTGCGCACTACTTATCCTTCAAAAGATCTTCAAGAGAAGTACCAGATCTGTTACCACTATTGGTCCGACACTTTCTCAGGATTTATCCACCAAGACTCACATTCCCTCGAGAAGACCAAGATCACAACCATCAGCGAGGAACGTTTGCTTTTTGAAGCATCACTACGGTCGAGCCAACGACCTTAAACAAAAGCGTTTCTCGGGAGGTAACCCGTGCAATAAAGTAGAGTAGAAGAATAAAGGACGACAAATGAGTCGATAAAGATGCAAGGATTGGAAGGCAGCCACATCTGCTAGGGGTATTTCTTTCTTCTCGCTACTAGCTCAAGATTCAAACTATGCCACATCCTAGCTTATCACTAAGTGTGAGATAACACCCAATAAAAGCACTAAACAAATACTCCCAAATCTTCAACTAAAACTCCTAAGTGTGGGACACTAGGAACATTGAGGACAATGTTCGTCTAAGTGTGGGATGTTGGTATCTTTTTATGCTGTATTATAATAACCCATTACGAAGATTCCAAGTCCTTAAGCCAAATTTCAAAATTTTTGCAAAAGAAACCCTTTTTGAAAGAGTATTTTTGAAAACCTGAAACGTTTGTCAATAAAAATAATGCTTAAGTAAGGTGGAAATCTTGTTAGATTGAAATCTCTAATAGAGCATTGCATGACTAAGGCATTATCGACCTAAATTGATTATGGTGAGGCACCCCAAATAAGACCAGCATTCATCTTTAATGCTTCACTATTTTTCATTGAGAGTGCCGATGTCTGTGCTCAGAATCAGAACTTGTTTTAGATCTACATCTCCAAGCAGCGAAACGTGATTCGGTTGTAATCAAAATAGCTAGCCATTTGTCAAACATAAACCTTTCACACCTCCACTACTTCTACTCCACCACAACATCCACATCACTACTACTCGAAAAATCCAGAAAATGCGATTCCTTCCGAAAACCCGATGTTATAAACCTCTCAAGTATCATGGCAAAGGTCCTGAAAAAGTTTATCGGCAAAAAGTTTCTCAAGATGAAGTCTCCAAAAAAAAAATGATTTTCAAGTTCTGAAAAAAGGAGCAGAACTAAATAAGAGAAACGTCGAAGAGAACTCGACCGAAAATGATTATCAAATGAAGAAAAGTTCAAAAGTGCTTCTCAAAATACTTCAGCACTCCTATCCACCCGAATAAAAGTCTGTATAAAGACTGCATTACCCTTTTATCTCACCCCTCAAAAACAATTTCACTACCACTCCAAAATTCCTTTCTCATCATTGACAAATGACCTATAAAGCAGAGATTACTACCGTTCTCGCATTAGCAGCAAGGATTTGAGACTTTATCAAGCCTATGACGATGGGTGCAGCATGACTGGCTATGAGTGTATTCATTTCTTAGATCTCTAGGGAACCCTAAACACTTGAGTGATTTGAGTGACCCGTGAAAGCTAGCCTATGTCATGTAACCTCCTCGCATGCTTGCAGAGATAATTTCAATCCTAACATAGATGACTCACCTTATCTTTTTGCTCTATAATAAAAGCAAACCGCTTAGGCTATTAGAAAAGAAACACCGAAAAGATTCTTAAAGAATGAGAGTTTGCTTGAGGACAAGCAAAGTCTAAGTGTGAGATATTTGATATCAGCTAAAAAGTCACGTTTTCACCCCGGTATTAAGGCCCAAAAACAAGAAAGATTCGAACTTTGTCGGCAAAATACCCACTTCGTCGGTTAGAATTAAAGAACAAGTAATTACGAAGGCGGTGCAAAAAGAATCAAGAGAATCGGAGCTAAAACGAAGATTCTAGAGCAAAAACGGTGAAAGACAAGAAATCAAGTTACGATCCAGGGAATCAAGGCTGACCATGTAACGACCCAAATTTTTCGACTTGCTTTTGTGCCTTGTAGTTTAGCGAAACTGCGTATTTGTGCGTACTGTGTTACTTTATTACTCCGAAACCTTGACACACATGTTTTATATTCATATATACTTTAAAACGTGCCTTGGTGTATGTAGAATGCTTAACTTGTCCACCGGATGCTTTATAACCGTTAGTGTTACTTGCCGTTACGAATAAACCGCGGACTGCGCGCACGTTTGACTTTTGTCGGAACCGGAATATTTGGATAGCGAACTATTAATTATTATTTTATAATAATAATTACTTGGGCCTTTGGATGCTTAATTTTATTTATTTAATTGCTAAAGCCCAATAGTTAGTCTTGTTGGACTTTCTACTTTGTTGGACTCAAGCCCACCCTACTCTAGCTAGTGACCCAACTAATTAGCCCAAGTATTATTACTAGTAGCCCATAATAATAAATAAATAAATTAATTAATTAATTAATGAGTCATACTAGCATAATGGATAAGGATTATCTATTTGTCACATGGGATTCTAGCATTAGTACACACTTTAGACAACCATTATCCAAAAAGCAAAGTTGTGTCTCCCTCCTCTCCCCTTGAAAATCACGGCCCTAGGCCTAGCCACCTCATCAATCCATGTCAATTTCCTTGCTTATAAATACTAGCCATTTACCTCTCACTTGTTCATTTGATTTTCACACACACTTGTTCTTTCTTTCTTTTCTTTCTAGTAATACTTGTAAGTTTTCTTTCTTCTTCATTTTTCTTTTCAAATTGGTGATCATCATCATCATTTTATGGAGATCAAAGTTCCATTTAGCTTTGATCTTGGTTACATCTTGTTGATTCAAGCATGAATCCTTCAAGAACATTGAAGATTCAAGCTTTCTAGCTTTGAATCTTCACCAACTTTGTAGATTCATCTTTCTTTCACTTTAATCTTGTTATTTTGTGATAAAGATTCAAACTTTTATTTGTAATCTTCATGTATCTTCAAGATCCAAGCTTTATGCTTCAAGAACTTCAAGAACTTCAAGAACACTTAAAGGTTCAAGCTTTCTAGCTTTGCAACCTTGAAACTTGTGTGAAATGGATCCAAGCTCTCTAGCTTAGGGTTCCATCACCTCTTTTGACTTGGATTGTGCTTATACTTGTTGAAATGATGTAAAGTTTGTAGCTTTAGTTGTTATTGTGAATTGAAATTGTGTTAAGACTAAGGATATGATGTAACCTTGGTTCATCATCCATCTAAGACTCATGAATGAGTTGTGTTCTTACTTGGTCTTAACATATTGTGTATTGATGGTGAATCTTGGTCAAAAGTGATGCTAAACCATCAACGAGTTGTACACTTGAAGCTACAAGCATCAAGGATGAGAACCGTGATGAGCATCAAGCACCAAGAACCCTATCGGAGCACTTGTCCACTGATTTTCGTATCTGATCAGACCACCTGGGCTACTGGAAAGTTGATTTTCAGTTATTTCGGTTCGATTATATGATTTTCCGTTTAGGCCTCATCTTAATCCGAGTTACGGTTTAGGATTTATGGCCCTCTGATAGTTACTACACCCTATTAACGTTGTGCTGAAATTTCTGACCTACTCGCACTTAAACCGTTGCCACAGTCAAACGAAGATGAGTTAGCTTCTGGAAATTGGTCAGTGGTTAGGGGACTCATATATGGAGCCATAGCCACTAACTATGCGTCTTTTCGATTTACGTAGAGGTCGTAGCAGCTGACCGAAGTCAGCCTATTGTTTCGATCTCTATTCTTATCAAACTTACTTAGCTTTTATGATGATGAATGATGATGATGATGACACTTAAACTTATTTTATGCACTATTAGAATTTATAAAGACAACCTACTAACCTACTAACCTTTTATAAAGACAACCTACTTTCATTACCGACTTTACCGCTTTTATCACTGTGAGTTATAGCATCCCTTTTTGCCACTTTTACTATTTTTGGGACTGAGAATACATGCGCTTTTTACGTTTTACATACTAGGCATGAGTACTTAAACTTTATATGTATGTGGGTTATACAACGGCATAAACTTTCCCCTTAGCACGGTAACGTTTAGTCATTGGTTTTTGAACCGGTGAATGCGAATCTTAGATATGGATCCATAGGGTTTGACATCCCCACTCGGGCTAGTCGTGCTAGCATTTAACGAGTGTTTAATACTTCGTGAATATATGCACTCGCCAAGTGTACTTTCAGGGGGTTATAAACGTAAAGTCTAGTTACCGGGTGCCCACGGTTATACATATACTTTTCATACTGTTTGATACGCTATTTGCAGCACTGAAATCTCGTGGCCTATCTTACGTTACTATTACAACTTAAACTATAGCTCACCAACATTCGTGTTGACTTTTTAAGCGTGTATTTCTCAGGTGCCTAGAGGTTTATTGCTTCCGCTGTTAGACTTGATGTCATGCTGTTATTGAATTGCTGTTAAGGACCTGCTGTATTAGTTATCCGCTGCATGTCTCATTCATGAAACTTTTCTGTTGCACTCGTAGTTTATGTTAATTTCAAACAATGGCTTTGTAACGACCTTAGGGTCAAATAATTATGTTTATGCTCCTATTCATAGGATGCACGCTATCTTTTGTAAAAACCTTATCTTTTATTAATGCAAATCGGTTTTCAAACAGCATATAGTGTTTAACCATGTAATGATCCTGTTGATTGATGATCCGTACACAATGGTTTTGTACGGGGTGTCACATTTGGTATCAGAGCATTGGTTGTAGGGAATTAGGTTGCATTAGTGAGTTTAGACCGAACCTAAGTAGGATTCACTAATAGGACTAATCTACAACTTGCTAGTTTACTTGTTTCCACGAAACTTACTGCATGCTTTTGTCTACTATTCTCAGCTGTATGATCTTACTGCATGCTATTGCTTATCTTTACTGTCGTGCGAACATTCTGTATGCTTATTTTCGCTATTGCATGATTACAATCTGCTTCCGCATGTTATTTCTGTTTAGTACTATTGTTATTGCCATGCTAAGTTGCTATAGTGCCTAATACATGCTTGCTTATGACTTACTGATATGGAAAAGTTATTTTCCTTGTTCAGATGTCGAATATTCCACCTGTCATCATTTTTGGACAGCGATTCAAACTCGTCAGCCACCTCACCTACTGCTGCTACCGACACACAGATCCCATTAACCAGTGACCCCAGCGCTTCATCCTCCGGAACCAGCAGCCATACACCTGTACCAGTGGCTACCGCAGTCGGAGCCCAGGACCCTCCGGAGATTCCAGCTCCAGTTGCCCCGGTACCTCAGGAGCCACAGCCCCGCCCCGGTGGTGTTGTGATTCCCGCGGAATTCGGGGAAGGTTGATGTTGTAGCGTGAGGGTACGAAATAGTATTATTTTTACTAGGAAATACTACAAAATATGACACAAGTTTTATTAATTTACGGATGGGATATACCTAAACCTTGCTACAACACTATAGGCAGTGTACCTAATCGTAGAGTAGTGTAGTTTTTAGTAAGTCCGGTTCGTTCCACAGGGAGCTGGTGATACTTACTATATTTTTAATAACTATATTTATACAAAATATATATAATTATATAAGTAGTAATATTATTATAAAAGGGGGGTTTTACCGTTTAATGACCGGTTTGTCGATTCTATATTTTAAGCGCAAAGATAAATGACGATAATTAAAGTGCGTAAAATAATGACAATAAATAAAATGACAGTAAATAAAATTGCGAGTAATAAAATGACAGTAAATAAAGATACGATGAGAAATACAATAAAAGAATTATGCTTATTTAAACTTCCGTAATCATGATGTTTGACGTGTTGATTTTAGTTTTATTCCCATGGGTTAATTGTCCTTTGTCCTGGATTATTTAATATGTCCGTCTGGTTTTTGTCCATAACAGTCCATCAGTCATAAATATAAAATGCGAGTGCCCTCGTCAAATTATTATTATACCCGAAGTTAAATATTCCAACTAATTGGGGATTCGAATTGTAACAAGGTTTTAATACTTTGTTTAATGAATACACCAGGTTATCGACTGCGTGTAAACCAAGGTTTTACTACTTTGTTAACAATTACACCAATTACCCTTGAATGTAATTTCACCCCTGTTTTAATTATTCTAGTGGCTATTAATCCATTCCCGTGTCCGGTTAAATGAACGATTATTCGTACATATAAATACCCTGCCCATCGTGTCCGATCGAGTGTATATGGTAATTTATAGGGACGCCCAATTGTAAATCTTTATATTAACATTAACAAACTTTCATTTAGTTAAACAAATATAAAGCCCATTAATAGCCCATAGCCTAGTTTCCACAAGTGTCGTTCTTTTGTCCAAACCCCAATTATGGTACAAAGCCCAATTACCCAATTTTAGTAATTAGCCCAACATCATGATTACTTCGTTTTAAATAAGCATAATAATAACTTAGCTACGAGACATTAATTTAAAAAGAAGAACATAGCTTACATTGATTATTTATCGCGTAGTGTTACACGGACAGAGCTCCGACTTTAAAACCCGTAAAAATAACTTTTACATTACCCAATCTAATCTAATATACATCTAATCTATGCTATATATATATATATATATATATATATATATTTATTTATTTATTACAACGGAGTATTATATGTATATGTTTATTTTTGTGTGTTTAAAACTCGTCCAAAACACTGGCTTTTATAGAGACCTGACCACCTTTTTCTCTCCATGCAAGTTGCATGAGTTTTAGTGCATTTGCCATGCAACTTGCATGGCCTTGGATTCCAGCTCAAATTTTGGAAGTTTACATGTCGACATAGATATATAATATAAATATAAAATATAAAATATAAATAATTAATATAATTATTTATATATTATATTATATTCTTGTGCATAGCAGACTCGTAATTTTTGGTCCATTGCGTCGGGCGTTTCTTCTTGGCTCAGGTCCCGGTTCCGGATTTTCGATCGTCTTTTCGTACAATTTAATATCGTGTACTTTGCGTTCCGCAACTTGTACTCTTGTCATTTTTAGACGTTCTTCATCAATAAATTGAACCTTTTTAATTGTATCTTGTACATTTTAGCTTTTTGGACGTTTTGGTCTTTCAAATCTTCGTTTTTGTCTTTAAATCTTCATTTTCGAGCGATTTGCGTCTTTCGTCTTCGCACTTATTTATTTAACTATTACAACTAAAAATAAGGAAATTACATTTAAAAACTTTACATATTGGAACGATATTGCTACTAAATATATGTTCATTTGGAGCACTATCAAATATCCCCACACTTGAGCGTTGCTTGTCCTCAAGCAATACAGAACTTGAAATAAAAACATACATGAATCACTTCTTTATTCTTCACACTTTGTACATCAGTGATTTTGATAAAGCGGTATAAACAATGATATTAACAATAGAACCATGGTTAAAGGTGGTTGTGTCATCCACAGTTGCCTCGGGTTTAGGTCAACGACACTTGCAATCAAATAGCCGATTTACTTTCGGTTTCCAAAGCAAAGTGCACATTTGAAAGGCGGTTTACAGTCCCACATGACTATAAAAATTTAGATCCTTTAGGAAATAGGATCTTTATGAAAACATTTGATCTTTTGAAAATTCAATCTAGCTTTTACCCTAGATAAGTTTTCTGATTTGATCCACCATTGGTGTTGCAAAATATATTTGTGGATCAATATTTTGGCTAAAAACATTTAGGTTCGTGTAATCCACTGCTATCCCGGTATCGGAAAGCACACATCCAGTTTACTTGTTCCGTATATTACCTTTCGGTAAACTACCGTCCGGTTGTAAAGGAAAGCGATGAACAAGAAACTGTTAAGGCAATGTCCCGTGACATGAATTTGTTCATGGTCTAATTACGTGTCGGATGCTAGTACTATCCTTGGTAGGAGCAATAGTAAAGATCATCCTATGATTTTTCGGTCTGGCACAAGGTCCTGTCTCTGACCATGCTATGCAACCACCGTTCTTACGGTTGACACCCGATTTGGTTCAGGTGACCTAATGAATTCCAGGTGAATTCCTAGGATTTTACGTTCAATGGTAATGAACGCATTGAAAATGGGTTTTTCAGAAAACAAATCGGTTTATAATTTTGATCAAAATATTTTCTCGTTCAAGCTCGAGTTTAGATATCATTGAATTCCATGAGTTTGAATTCTCAATCTTTAAGGTCAATCTCAAGGATTGAGTAATATCAGTCTTAAAAGCTGATTTTTAATCTTTAAGGAGATTATCCTTTCTGGGGATCTGATTCATTAGTCTTATCAAGCTAATTTGCACGGTGCCCCCCCATTGTACGAGATAAATCCTTCTCATGGTTAGGATAAATCTGACCACTTGGCGACCCTGTTTGATGCTGAGGTCCGTGGATTTCATGCTGATTTTAGTGATGACTTTTCTAGATTTTTCGTCAACCTACAGCTGGTCTGGACGACAACTTCTTGACCTAAATCAAGAAGCGCGTGTCTTTTTCGGAAGACTTTACTTCCTTTTAATGATGGAATTGATTCATCGTGTAGATCCATCTTTCTTTAATAAATCGGGTAAAACAGTTAATTTAGTCCAAAACAAAAACACCTGCAATAACTTTACAGAAACATATGATAGATAGTTTTTAATAACTTGGTATATTCTCCCCACACTTAGTTTCTTTCTTTGCCTTGTTATTTTCCTTTATTCCATTTTAAATGAATTCAAGCGTTTTGGGTTGTTTCTCAATTTATGTCCTTTTCTAGGTAACGATAATTTCGGTATTAACACCTAGTTTTCATCGTTCATAAATATGTATAAACATGATTTTAAATTTATTTAGTTGAAAATTTTTCAAATTTTCACAAAATTTGGCAAATAAACCAAGTGTAAACCCGAGAGAATTTATAACCCTTCCCCACACTTGAGATCATGCAATGCCCTCATTTGCATGAAATTAGACTCTAATTATAAATTCATGAGGGTGATTAGTGTAGAAAAGTGATTAAGAATACCTAGTTTGTACTTACAAAGCTCGATGAATGATAGATGGCGCGCCTCATCGTTCATTCCTTCTTGTATTATCACACATGTTTTTCTTCAAAAATGGTTGCTTTTCTGAACTGTTTGCTAATTTTTTTTTTTGAAAATACATATTTTACCCTAACTTATCATGCATGGTTATTAACGAGTTATGCACTAACCCGAACCCCTATTTTAACGTTAAGTGGGGTTAGACTTCCCCACACTTAGCTGACGACATGTGAAATCGGTGGAATAAGTTCCACGAATTAAAATAGTGAGCCAGTTATTTACATCTCGAGTGGTATATAATATATCAACGGTTTTAAAGTTTAGAACCACCCAATCGCCACTACTTAATTCTTTTTTAATTGTAGCTTTTAGTAAATGGATATGTCTCTTTTCTGGTTCTTGGTCAAATGGATCGATATACACCGTCATACTTATATCTATAGGGTGGTCAATTCCAAAAGTGTCCTTCCGTTTATTCTCGGGATTAAAGTTTTCACCTCTATTACCCAATTGGGTGAAATCCGAGGTGTCATTATCTATTACAGCTCGTAGTTCATCTTCAGTAGATGACTCGTCTATTGAGAATATTGGGTTGGAAAGTTGTGGGATGGTAAAGTTCGGTTTGGCCTCGGGGGTAAAATTTTCAACGTTATCGTTTTCCCAAGAGTACCAATTTGTCACCCTTTCTTCTTCTTCATCCTCCATTGATGGATTGATTATTTCGTCGATAGAGGCTAATGTGTCGATATGTTGTGAATTTGGTAAGACTGAATAAAAAGTATCATCGGGATAGTTGGTGATTTCGGAGCTCCCGAATTCATCAAAATTCGATGATTTGAGATTTTCTTGCACACGACTCCTCAGATCAACAGGTGTGTAATCTGATAGAGTTTCAGCTTGCCGGTTTACAAACTCTCTCATTTGTTCCTTTTGAGCATCAAGTTCTTCGAGTTTGATTTTCATATTGTCTAAAGAATTTTCGGACACGTAATTTTCCTCGTCTTCTGGTTGTTGAGTTTGGATATATTCTTGGGAATAATCCCAGTTTGAATTGCGTTCTTCATAATCGTTCCATTCAGGTTCTGTGGGTACGTAATTTTCCATAGGAACGTAATAATAACATTCCCATGTTGAGTGATAATCTCCACAGATTTCACAACCAGTTATTGTTTCGTCATTTGTGATCCAAGATTGACTGAACGAATTGTCATCAACACTCGGTTGAGAGTATTGATTTAATTGATTTTGGAGTTCAAAAAGAGTTTCCAAGGCCTTGTTTTCAAAATTTTCCATTTTATTGCGACGGCCAAATTTTAGCTACATTCACAAATGATCCTATTAGTTATAAAAATAGAAAAACTTATATAAGTTGTCCAATTAATAGACTTTTCTGATTTTTGCCCACGTTTCGAATAGCCAAAAGATGCAGCAGGTAGCCAGGACCCTTTAAATCGGAAGCCCACAACTAGCCACTAACAAATCCAACTATTACTACGAACCAGAAAAATGTCAACGTCCATTAATTTAACCACTTAAATAATTTTTCTTTCCGTTTGAGAATTAGATAAGAAGTAGAGAAAATTTCTAAGTCCTAGAAAACTAAAGCGTCGAGAAATAAGAAAGAAATAGATTGCGCGTCGAAAAGTGTCGAAAAAATAAAAAGGTAGAAAAATAGGCGTCGAAAAATAAAAATAAGAAAATAGCACGAAAAATGGCGTCGCAAAATTCTAAAGCACCTAATACTTAGTCTAAGGAATAAGCACTTAAGGGATTTTACGGCAAAGCCTAAAAATCTAAAAATAAAAATAACTACGGCAAAAATAAACTTAATACTAAAAGTTGCGACTATAGTCTAAAAAAAAACTAAAGGTAATAAAACTTAAAATAATTTTTTTATAGACAAAATCTTAAAAATAAATAATTTTTTTTTTTTTTTTTTTTTTTTTTTTTTTTTTTTTTAAAAACGAATTTTTTTTTTTCTTAAAAAAAACGTTTTTTTTTTTTTTTTTTTTTACAGAATTTTTTTTTTTTTTTTTTTTTTTTTTTTTTCAAATATAAATTAAAAATATAGTGTTTCGCCGAGTCCCCGGCAGCGGCGCCAAAAACTTGATGTTGTAGCGTGAGGGTACGAAATAGTATTATTTTTACTAGGAAATACTACAAAATATGACACAAGTTTTATTAATTTACGGATGGGATATACCTAAACCTTGCTACAACACTATAGGCAGTGTACCTAATCGTAGAGTAGTGTAGTTTTTAGTAAGTCCGGTTCGTTCCACAGGGAGCTGGTGATACTTACTATATTTTTAATAACTATATTTATACAAAATATATATAATTATATAAGTAGTAATATTATTATAAAAGGGGGGTTTTACCGTTTAATGACCGGTTTGTCGATTCTATATTTTAAGCGCAAAGATAAATGACGATAATTAAAGTGCGTAAAATAATGACAATAAATAAAATGACAGTAAATAAAATTGCGAGTAATAAAATGACAGTAAATAAAGATACGATGAGAAATACAATAAAAGAATTATGCTTATTTAAACTTCCGTAATCATGATGTTTGACGTGTTGATTTTAGTTTTATTCCCATGGGTTAATTGTCCTTTGTCCTGGATTATTTAATATGTCCGTCTGGTTTTTGTCCATAACAGTCCATCAGTCATAAATATAAAATGCGAGTGCCCTCGTCAAATTATTATTATACCCGAAGTTAAATATTCCAACTAATTGGGGATTCGAATTGTAACAAGGTTTTAATACTTTGTTTAATGAATACACCAGGTTATCGACTGCGTGTAAACCAAGGTTTTACTACTTTGTTAACAATTACACCAATTACCCTTGAATGTAATTTCACCCCTGTTTTAATTATTCTAGTGGCTATTAATCCATTCCCGTGTCCGGTTAAATGAACGATTATTCGTACATATAAATACCCTGCCCATCGTGTCCGATCGAGTGTATATGGTAATTTATAGGGACGCCCAATTGTAAATCTTTATATTAACATTAACAAACTTTCATTTAGTTAAACAAATATAAAGCCCATTAATAGCCCATAGCCTAGTTTCCACAAGTGTCGTTCTTTTGTCCAAACCCCAATTATGGTACAAAGCCCAATTACCCAATTTTAGTAATTAGCCCAACATCATGATTACTTCGTTTTAAATAAGCATAATAATAACTTAGCTACGAGACATTAATTTAAAAAGAAGAACATAGCTTACATTGATTATTTATCGCGTAGTGTTACACGGACAGAGCTCCGACTTTAAAACCCGTAAAAATAACTTTTACATTACCCAATCTAATCTAATATACATCTAATCTATGCTATATATATATATATATATATATATATATATTTATTTATTTATTACAACGGAGTATTATATGTATATGTTTATTTTTGTGTGTTTAAAACTCGTCCAAAACACTGGCTTTTATAGAGACCTGACCACCTTTTTCTCTCCATGCAAGTTGCATGAGTTTTAGTGCATTTGCCATGCAACTTGCATGGCCTTGGATTCCAGCTCAAATTTTGGAAGTTTACATGTCGACATAGATATATAATATAAATATAAAATATAAAATATAAATAATTAATATAATTATTTATATATTATATTATATTCTTGTGCATAGCAGACTCGTAATTTTTGGTCCATTGCGTCGGGCGTTTCTTCTTGGCTCAGGTCCCGGTTCCGGATTTTCGATCGTCTTTTCGTACAATTTAATATCGTGTACTTTGCGTTCCGCAACTTGTACTCTTGTCATTTTTAGACGTTCTTCATCAATAAATTGAACCTTTTTAATTGTATCTTGTACATTTTAGCTTTTTGGACGTTTTGGTCTTTCAAATCTTCGTTTTTGTCTTTAAATCTTCATTTTCGAGCGATTTGCGTCTTTCGTCTTCGCACTTATTTATTTAACTATTACAACTAAAAATAAGGAAATTACATTTAAAAACTTTACATATTGGAACGATATTGCTACTAAATATATGTTCATTTGGAGCACTATCAAAGGTCCATTCCGTAACCATTTACGCATGTGGTGCCGACGCGCTCCTGATGGACGTCTTGTGCCAATTCCGCCCGGCAGATACCGACAGATGATGGCCGCCCGAGGACAGCCAGTACAGTCACCAGTGCAGCCACTCCCAGCTGATTCATCATCCGACGGCTCATCCACAGACGACTCTAGCGATAATGTCTCCGACGAGGAGGACCTTGATGATGCACCTGTGCAGCCACCCTCCACCCCGCCGAAGAAGCGGTACCGTTTCGATGGCACCGTTATTCCGGGGATCAACGGAGGTCGAGCGTTCACTAACGCACATGGTCAGCATCGTAGGGTTACCGCCCATAAACGGGTCGTGCCTTACCCGGCTGATCCGTTCGTGCGTAAGCCTTACCGCCGTGCAGCATCTACCTCTGGAGCCGGACCATCTGTACCACCTGCACTAGCAGTCCCGCCTTCTCTGCCAGCCCCTCCCTCTAATGAGGAACTGACGAGGGAGGTGGAGATCCTCCGTGCTCGGGTAACTGAGCTCGAGGAGCAGATGTCCCATGTGATGGACATCCTTTACCCACCGTCACCTTAGAGCATTGTAGTAGGTTTCATTATGTAAACTTGTTGTAGTTTCATGTTTTCCTTATGTAATGTGCGAACTTATGCGGATGTATGCAACTCTTTATTAATGAATGGAACTTTGTATTGTTAAATTCTTGCACAGTGTTCTATCTACATTACTGTATGTTGGTTTTGCGGTATTTACACATGGTTGCGTTACTATATTGGCATGCGTTGTGTTGTTTCCCTGTTTACTAGATACGGTATTATTGTATGTTGTATGCTGGATTTTGACTTAAGTCAAAACTTTTGTTTCGAAGGGCAATGGCAAACACACGAACAACACCCACAGCAGCTCAAATTGAAGAGATGATTAATGAATGAGTCGCCGCAGCCTTGGCGGAAATGAACCCTCAAGCTGAACCACCGCCGGTTATCCAACCCGTTCGAAATGGGTGCACCTACAAGGAATTCCAGAGCTGTAAACCACATAACTTCAGCAGAACTGAGGGGCCTGTTGGTCTCACAAGATGGTTTGAAAAGCTTGAATCAGTATTCCGAGTCAGCAACTGTTCCGAGTCTAACAAAACCAAATTTGCTTCCTGCACGCTATCTGATGGCGCCCTCACGTGGTGGAACACCATGGCACAGGCACAAGGTATTGATGAGGCGTATGCTACGCCATGGGAGGAGTTCAAAGCGGCTATGATTGATGAGTATTGTCCGAGAACCGAGATACAAAAGATGGAAATGGATTTTATGCAATTGAAGGCTGTTGGCAACAATCTCGATGGTTACAATCGGAGGTTTCTTGAGTTAGCTCTTATGTGTCCTACCATGGTCACCCCGGAATTCAAGCGTATGGAGAGATACTTTTGGGGACTCCCTAAGTCCATCAAGGGTAATGTCACCTCGTCCAAGCCACCGAATATTCCCGAAGCAATGCGCATGGCGCATACACTCATGAATCAGATTCTCATCGATGAACCGGAGAAGTCCAAGTCTGAAGTGGGTAGTAGTGACAAGCGAAAGTGGGATAACAGTAAGGGGAGGACCTATGATCAAACCCCCGCTAAGAGACATAACAACGGTGGAAATCCCAACCCCGGCACAAGCTCTAACCCGAACTACAAAGGCACCCTACAGTAATGCAAGAGGTGTTACAAACACCACACTGGGTATTGTAATGTTGTTTGTGAGAAGTGCCAACGTTCTGGGTATATAGGTAAGGATTGAAAGGTCACTACTTTGAATGCAAGGGCAAACCCCACCGGGGCGAAGAAGTGCTACGGATGCAGAAAGACGGGCCACTTCAGGAATGAGTGTCCCGACAAGCGAAAAGACGGCGGACCACCGCGAGGTAGAGCTTTTAATGTTATTGCAAGGGATGCACGCGAGAACCCTTACTTGGTGACATGTATATTCACTATCAACAACCTTTTAGCTTCTATCCTATTTGATACTGGTGCCGATAAAAGTTATGTATGTAGACACTTTTGCGATAAGATAAATTGGTCATTAGTTCCTTTAAAAGAAAGTATGCTAGTTGAAATAGCCAATGGGAAACTTGAGAAAGTTGACCAAATTGGCCGAGGAGCTATTATTAACATAGCTGGCGTGGATTTCGAAATTGACTTGATACCCATCAAATTGGGAAGCTTTGACGTGATTGTCGGCATGGACTGGTTGACTAAAGTAAGGGCCGATGTTATCTGTGGAGATAAAGCTCTTCGTATACCACAAGGAGATAGTGAGCCACTGGTTATATACGGAGAGAGATGTAGTTCGAAACTGAACCTCATTAGTTGTATGAAAGCACAGAAGATTATGAAGAAAGGACGACTTGCCGTTTTAGCACACGTGAAGGCTTTAGAAACAGAAGAGAAGAGTGTGAATGATGTGCGATCCGTGAATGAATTCTCCGACGTCTTTCCGGAAGAACTTCCTGGATTACCGCCACCGAGAGCCGTGGAGTTACAAATTGATAAAGTGTCGGGAGCTGCACCCGTAGCTCGCGCACCTTATCGACTAGCACCTTCTGAACTGCAAGAGTTGTAGAGTCAACGGCAGGAATTGCTCGACTGAGGGTTTATCCAACCGAGCTCATTGCCTTGGGGCGCACCTATTTTATTCGTAAAGAAGAAGGACGGATCTTTCCGCATGTGTATCAACTACCGTGAACTCAACAAATTGACTATCAAGAATCGATATCCTCTTCCCCGAATTGACGATCTTTTTGATCAGCTGCAAGGATCAAGCATTTATTCTATGATCGATTTGCGA
Source organism: Rutidosis leptorrhynchoides (assembly GCF_046630445.1). NCBI lineage: Eukaryota > Viridiplantae > Streptophyta > Magnoliopsida > Asterales > Asteraceae > Rutidosis > Rutidosis leptorrhynchoides. Next base: position 153,494,104 of record NC_092338.1, on the reverse strand, counting down.
TCAGGTTATCACCAATTGAGGGTGAAGGAGAGTGATGTGATGAAGACTGCGTTTAGAACCCGCTATGGTCATTATGAATTTCTCGTGATGCCATTCGATTTAACCAATGCACCCGCTGTATTCATGGACCTCATGAATCGTGTCTGCAAGCCATACCTGGATAAATTCGTTATCGTCTTCATAGATGATATCCTCATCTAATCCAAGAGCGAAGAAGAACATGAGCAACATCTTCGGTTAGTGCTTGAACTCTTGAGACAAGAGCAACTTTATGCCAAATTCTCCAAGTGTGAATTTTGGCTGAAGGAAGTCCAATTTCAGGGTCATATTGTGAGTGATCAAGGTATCAAAGTTGATCCCGCCAAGATTGAAGCTATTAGCATGTGGGAAACCCCCACTACTCTGACTCACATCCGCCAATTTCTAGGTCTTGCCAGTTACTACAGAAGGTTTATTGAAGGTTTTTCATTGATTTCGTGTGCTTTGACCGCACTGACTCACAAAGGAAAGAAATTCGTTTGGGAAACCGAACAAGAAGTAGCATTTCAAACCCTGAAGCAGAAGTTAACCACCGCACCTATCGTATCTCTTCCTGAAGGTAGTGACGACTTTGTTGTGTACTGCGATGCTTCGAAGAATGGTTTTGGTTGTGTATTGATGCAAAGAACGAAGGTCATTGCTTATGCATCTCGTCAGCTGAAGATTCATGAGCGAAACTACACTACTCACGATCTCAAACTTGGAGTCCTTGTCTTCGCATTGAAGCTGTGGAGACACTATCTCTATGGAATAAAGAGTACCATATTCACCGATCACAAAAGCCTCCAGCACATCTTTGATCAGAAGCAGCTGAACATGAGACAACGACGATGGATTGAGATGCTGAACGACTATAATTGTGAACTTCGTTACCATCCTGGTAAGGCCAATGTTGTAGCCGACGCTCTGAGTCGAAAGGAGAGAACGGTACCTCTTCGTGTTCGGGCTCTGAACATCACCATCCATTCGAACCTCCATAGCCAGATCAGAGTAGCTCAAGAAGAGGCTCTCATCGAGAAGAACTTACGTTATGAATACTTGAACATTCTCGTCTCTAAATTCGAGGTTAGGGAATCTGGACTCCGATGCTATGCCGGAAGAATTTGGGTACCCAGTTATGGAGATCTACAGAACCTTATACTTGATGAAGCCCACAAGTCGAGATATTCGATTCATCCAGGAGCCGGAAAAATGTACCACGATCTTAAGGAACGGTATTGGTGGCCAAATCTTAAGAAGGATGTTGCAACTTATGTTGGAAGGTGTTTGACTTGTTCGAAGGTTAAGGCTGAACATCAGAGGCCAACTGGATTACTTCAGCAACCAAAAATCCCACAATGGAAATGGGAAGCAATTACAATGGATTTCATCACGAAGCTACCAAAGACGGTGGGCGGATACGATACAATCTGGGTTATCGTTGACCGTCTTACCAAATCTACTCATTTTCTAGCGATGAAAGAAACAGATACAATGGAGAGACTTGCTCAACTGTACATCAAAGAGGTTGTATCTCGTCATGGTGTACCCTTATCAATCATCTCAGATCGCGATCCCCGTTTTACTTCCAAATTCTGGCGTTCTTTGCAAGAAGCCTTGGGAACTCGTCTCGACATGAGCACCGCGTACCACCCCCAGACCGACGGTCAGAGCGAATGAACGATTCAGACTTTAGAGGACATGTTACGTGCCTGTGTTATTGACTTCAGAAAGTCTTGGGAAAGGCATCTGCCGCTAGCCGAATTCTCTTACAACAACAGTTATCATTCGAGTATTAAAGCCGCGCCTTTTGAAGCGATGTATGGCCGCAAGTGCCGTTCTCCTATTTGTTGGGCCGAGTTAGGCGAAGTGCAAATCATCGGACCCGAGATAGTCCATGAAACGATGGAGAAGATTTCTCAGATTCAGGCAAGACTTAAGACGGCCAGCGATCGCCAAAAGAGTTATGCTAATCTTAAACGTAAAGACTTCGAATTCAATGTGGGTGACTGAGTAATGTTGAAGGTCGCACCTTGGAAAGGTGTAATTCGTTTTGGAAAGCGTGGAAAGTTAAACCCGCGATATATTGGTCCTTTTGAAATTTTGGAACGTGTTGGACCCGTTGCTTACCGTTTGAATCTTCCGACTCAGTTGAGTGCTGTTCATCCTACCTTCCATGTATCAAATTTGAAAAAGTGTCTTACTCCACCAGAACTTATCATACCCCTGGAGGAACTTATGATTGATGACAAACTCAACTTCATGGAGGAACCTGTAGAAATTATGGACCGTGAGGTCAAAACCTTGAAACTCAATAAGATTCTAATTGTTCGAGTTCGATGGAATGCCAAGCGTGGACCTGAGTTTACCTGGGAACGAGAGGATCAAATGATGCAGAAGTATCCTCACCTTTTCTCGACTCCAACCCCTTCCTCGGCTTAATTTTCGGGACGAAATTTCCAATAACAGGTGGGTAATGTAACGACCCGACTTTTTCGACTTGCTTTTGTGCCTTGTATTTTAGCGACACTGCGTATTTGTGCGTACTGTGTTACTTTATTACTCCAGAACCTTGACACACATGTTTTATATTCATATATACTTTAAAACGTGCCTTGGTGTATGTAGAATGCTTAACTTTTCCACCAGATGCTTTATAACCGTTAGTGTTACTTGCCGTTACGAATAAACCGCGAACTGCGCGCACGTTTGACTTTTGTCAGAACCGGAATATTTGGATAGCGAAATATTAATTATTATTTTACAATAATAATTACTTAGGCCTTTGGATGCTTAATTTTATTTATTTAATTGCTAAAGCCCAATAGTTAGTCTTGTTGGACTTTCTACTTTGTTGGACTCAAGCCCACCCTACTCTAGCTAGTGACCCAACTAATTAGCCCAAGTATTATTACTAGTAGCCCATAATAATAAATAAATTAATTAATTAATTAATTAATGAGTCATACTAGCATAATGGATAAGGACTATCTATTTGTCACATGGGATTCTAGCATTAGTACACACTTTAGACAACCATTATCCAAAAAGCAAAGTGGTGTCTCCCTCCCCTACCCTTGAAAATCATGGCCCTAGGCCTAGCCACCTCATCAATCCATGTCAATTTCCTTGCTTATAAATACTAGCCATTTACCTCTCACTTGTTCATTTGATTTTCACACACACTTGTTCTTTCTTTCTTTTCTTTCTAGTAATACTTGTAAGTTTTCTTTATTCTTCCTTTTTCTTTTCAAATTAGTGATCATCATCATCATTTTATGGAGATCAAAGTTCCGTTTAGCTTTGATCTTGGTTACATCTTGTTGATTCAAGCATGAATCCTTCAAGAACATTGAAGATTCAAGCTTTCTAGCTTTGAATCTTCACCAACTTGGTAGATTCATCTTTCTTTCACTTTAATCTTGTTATTTTGTGATAAAGATTCAAACTTTTGTTTGTAATCTTCATGTATCGTCAAGATCCAAGCTTTATGCTTCAAGATCTTCAAGAACACTTTAAGGTTCAAGCTTTCTGGCTTTGCAACCTTGAAACTTGTGTGAAATGGATCCAAGCTCTCTAGCTTAGGGTTCCATCACCTCTTTTGACTTGTATTGTGCTTATACTTGTTGAAATGATGTAAAGTTTGTAGCTTTAGTTGTTATTGTGAATTGAAATTGTGTTAAGACTAAGGATATGATGTAACCTTGGTTCATCATCCATCTAAGACTCATGAATGAGTTGTGTTCTTACTTGGTCTTAACATATTGTGTATTGATGGTGAATCTTGGTCAAAAGTAATGCTAAACCATCAATGAGTTGTACACTTGAAGCTACAAGCATTAAGGATGAGAACCGTGATGAGCATCAAGCACCAAGAACCCCACCGGAGCACTTGTCCACTGATTTTCGTATCTGATCAGACCACCTGGGCTACTGTAAAGTTTATTTTCAGTTATTTCGGTTCGAGTAGATGATTTTCCGTTTAGGCCTCGTCTTAATCCGAGTTACGGTTTAGGATTTATGGCCCTCTGATAGTCACTACACCCTATTAACGTTGTGCTGAAATTTCTGACCTACTCGCACTTAAACCGTCACCACGGTCAAACGAAGATGAGTTAGGTTCTGGAAATTGGTAAGTGGTTAGGGGACTCATATATGGAGCCATAGCCACTAACTATGCATCTTTTTGATTTACGTAGAGGTCGTAGCAGCTGACCGAAGTCAGCCTATTGTTTCGATCTCTATTCTTATCAAACTTACTTAGCTTTTATGATGATGAATGATGATGATGATGACACTTAAACTTATTTTATGCACTATTAGAATTTATAAAGACAACCTAATGATCTAGTAACCTTTGATTTAGGTTGACGACCTTTCAGACTGACTTACTACTTGCGTACTTTCATTACCGACTTTACCGCTTTTATCACTGTGAGTTATAGTATCCCTTTTTACCACTTTTACTATTTTTGGGACTGAGAATACATGCGCTTTTTATGTTTTACATACTAGGCACGAGTACTTAAACTTTGTATGTATGTGGGTTATACAACGGCATAAACTTTCCCCTTAGCAAGGTAACGTTTAGTCATTGGTTTTTGAATCGGTGAACGCGAATCTTAGATATGGATCCATAGGGTTTGACATCCCCACTCGGGATAGTTGCGCTAGCATTTAACGAGTGTTTAATACTTCGTGAACATACGCACTCGCCAAGTGTACTTTCAGGGGGTTATAAATGTTAAGTCTAGTTACCGGGTGCCCACGGTTATACATATACTTTTCATACTGTTTGATACGCTGTTTGCAGCACTGAAATCTCGTGGCCAATCTTACGTTACTATTACAACTTAAACTATAGCTCACCAACATTCGTGTTGACTTTTTAAGAGTGTATTTCTCAGGTGCCTAGAGGTTTATTGCGTCCGCTGTTAGACTTGATGTCATGCTGTTATTGAATTGCTGTTAAGGACCTGCTGTATTAATTATCCGCTTCATGTCTCATTCATGGAAATTTTCTGTTGCACTCGTAGTTTATGTTAATTTCAAACAATGGCTTTGTAACGACCTTAGGGTCAAATAATTATGTTTATGCTCCTATTCATAGGATGCACGCTATCTTTTGTAAAAACGTTATCTTTTATGAATGCAAATCGGTTTTCAAACAGCATATAGTGTTTGACCATGTAATGATCCTTTTGATTGATGATCTGTACACGATGGTTTTGTACGGGGTGTCACATTTGGTATCAGAGCATTGGTTGTAGGGAATTAGGTTGCATTAGTGAGTCTAGACCGAACCTAAGTAGGATTCACTAATAGGACTAATCTACAACTTGCTAGTTTACTTGTTTCCGCAAAACTTACTGCATGCTTTTGTCTACTATTCTCAGCTGTATGATCTTACTGCATGCTATTGCTTATCTTTACTACCGTGCGAACATTCTGTATGCTTATTTCCGCTATTTCATGATTACAATATGCTTCCGCATGTTATTAATGTTTAGCACTATTGTTATTGCCATGCTAGGTTGCTATAGTGCCTAATACATGCTTGCTTATGACTTACTGATATGGAAAAGTTATTTTCCTTGTTCAGATGTCGGATATTCCACCTGTCATCATTTTTGGACAGCGATTCAAACTCGTCAGCCACCTCACCTACTACTGCTCCCGACACATAGATCCCGTTAACCAGTGACCCCGGCGCTTCATCCTCTGGAACCAGCAGCCATACACCTGTACCAGTGGTTACCATAGTCGAAGCCCAGGACCCTCCGAAGATTCCAGCTCCAGTTGCCCCGGTACCTCAGGAGCCACAGCCCCGCCTCGGTGGTGTTGTGATTCCCGCAGAATTTGGGGAAGGTCCATTCTGTAACCATTTACGCATATGGTGCCGACGCGCTCCTGATGGACGTCTTGTGCCAATTCCGCCCGGCAGATACCGATAGATGATGGCCGCCCGAGGACAGCCAGTACAGCCACCCGTGCAGCCACTTCCAGCTGATTCATCATCCGATGGCTCATCCACAGATGACTCTAGCGATAATGACTCCGACGAGGAGGACCTTGATGATGCACCTGTGCAGCCACCCTCCACCCCGCCGAAGAAGCGGTACCGTTTCGATGGCAACGTTATTCTGGGGATCAACGGAGGTCGAGCATTCACTAACGCACATGGTCAGCGTCGTAGGGTTACCGCCCGTAAACGGGTCGTGCCTTACCCGGCTGATCCGTTCGTGTGTAAGCCTTACCGCCACCATCTACACCACCTGCACCAGCAGCCCCGCCTGCTCTGCTAGCCCCTCCCTCTGATGAGGGAGGTGGAGATCCTCCGTACTCGGGTAACTGAGCTCGAGGAGCAGATGTCCCATGTGATGGACATCCTTTACCCACCGTCACCTTAGAGCATTGTAGTAGGTTTCATTATGTAAACTTGTTGTAGTTTCATGTTTTCCTTATGTAATGTGCGAACTTATGCGGATGTATGCAACTCTTTATTAATGAATGGAACTTTGTATTGTTAAATTCTTGCACAGTGTTCTATCTACATTACTGTATGTTGGTTTTGCGGTATTTATACCTGGTTGCGTTACTATATTGGCATGCGTTATGTTGTTTCCCTGTTTACTAGATACGGTATTATTGTATGTTGTATGCTGGATTTTGACTTAAGTCAAAACTTTTGTTTAGAAGGGCAATGGAAAACACACGAACAACACCCACAGCAGCTCAAATTGAAGAGATGATTAATGAACGAGTCGCCGCAGCCTTGGCGGAAATGAACCCACAAGCTGAACCACCGCCGATTATCCAACCCGTTCGAAATGGGTGCACCTACAAGGAATTCCAGAGCTGTATACCACATAACTTCAGCGGAACTGAGGGGCCTGTTGGTCTCACAAGATGGTTTGAAAAGCTTGAATCAGTATTCCGAGTCAGCAACTGTTCCGAGTCCAACAAAACCAAATTTACTTCCTGCACGCTATCTGATGGCGCCCTTACGTGGTGGAACACTATGGCACAGGCACAAGGTATTGATGAGGCGTATGCTACGCCATGGGAGGAGTTCAAAGCGGCTATGTGTAGTGACCCGAAATTTTCCATGTTTATATATATTAATTGAGATTGATATTTACATGATTAAATGTTTCCAACATGTTAAGCAATCAAACTTGTTAAGACTTGATTAATTGAAATATGTTTCATATAGACAATTGACCACCCAAGTTGACCGGTGATTCACGAACGTTAAAACTTGTAAAAACTATATGATGACATATATATGGATATATATATAGTTAACATGATACTATGATAAGTAAACATATCATTAAGTATATTAACAATGAACTACATATGTAAAAACAAGACTACTAACTTAATGATTTTTAAACGAGACATATATGTAACGATTATCGTTGTAAAGACATTTAATGTATATATATCATATTAAGAGATATTCATACATGATAATATCATGATAATATAATAATTTAAAATCACATTTGATATTATAAACATTGGGTTAACAACATTTAACAAGATCGTTAACCTAAAGGTTTAAAAACAACACTTACATGTAACGACTAACGATGACTTAACGACTCAGTTAAAATGTATATACATGTAGTGTTTTAATATGTATTTATACACTTTTGAAAGACTTAAATACACTTATCAAAATACTTCTACTTAACAAAAATGCTTACAATTACATCCTCGTTCAGTTTCATCAACAATTCTACTCGTATGCACCCGTATTCGTACTCGTACAATACACAGCTTTTAGATGTATGTACTATTGGTATATACACTCCAATGATCAGCTCTTAGCAGCCCATGTGAGTCACCTAACACATGTGGGAACCATCATTTGGCAACTAGCATGAAATATCTCATAAAATTACAAAAATATGAGTAATCATTCATGACTTATTTACATGAAAACAAAATTACATATCCTTTATATCTAATCCATGCACCAACGACCAAAAACACCTACAAAAACTTTCATTCTTCAATTTTCTTCATCTAATTAATCTCTCTCAAGTTCTATCTTCAAGTTCTAAGTGTTCTTCATATATTCTACAAGTTCTAGTTACATAAAATCAAGAATACTTTCAAGTTTGCTAGCTCACTTCCAATCTTGTAAGGTGATCATCCAACCTCAAGAAATCTTTGTTTCTTACAGTAGGTTATCATTCTAATACAAGGTAATAATCATATTCAAACTTTGGTTCAATTTCTATAACTATAACAATCTTATTTCAAGTGATGATCTTACTTGAACTTGTTTTCGTGTCATGATTCTGCTTCAAGAACTTCGAGCCATCCAAGGATCCGTTGAAGCTAGATCCATTTTTCTCTTTTCAAGTAGGTTTATCCAAGGAACTTAAGGTAGTAATGATGTTCATAACATCATTCGATTCATACATATAAAGCTATCTTATTCGAAGGTTTAAACTTGTAATCACTAGAACATAGTTTAGTTAATTCTAAACTTGTTCGCAAACAAAAGTTAATCCTTCTAACTTGACTTTTAAAATCAACTAAACACATGTTCTATATCTATATGATATGCTAACTTAATGATTTAAAACCTGGAAACACGAAAAACACCGTAAAACCGGATTTACGCCGTTGTAGTAACACCGCGGGCTGTTTTGGGTTAGTTAATTAAAAACTATGATAAACTTTGATTTAAAAGTTGTTATTCTGAGAAAATGATTTTTATTATTAACATGAAACTATATCCAAAAATTATGGTTAAACTCAAAGTGGAAGTATGTTTTCTAAAATGGTCATCTAGACGTCGTTCTTTCGACTGAAATGACTACCTTTACAAAAACGACTTGTAACTTATTTTTCCGACTATAAACCTATATTTTCTCTGTTTAGATTCATAAAATAGAGTTCAATATGAAACCATAGCAATTTGATTCACTCAAAACGGATTTAAAATGAAGAAGTTATGGGTAAAACAAGATTGGATAATTTTTCTCATTTTAGCTACGTGAAAATTGGTAACAAATCTATTCCAACCATAACTTAATCAACTTGTATTGTATATTATGTAATCTTGAGATACCATAGACACGTATACAATGTTTCGACCTATCATGTCGACACATCTATATATATTTCATAACAACCATAGACACTCTATATGTGAATGTTGGAGTTAGCTATACAGGGTTGAGGTTGATTCCAAAATATATATAGTTTAAGTTGTGATCAATACTGAGATACGTATACACTGGGTCGTGGATTGATTCAAGATAATATTTATCGATTTATTTCTGTACATCTAACTGTGGACAACTAGTTGTAGGTTACTAACAAGGACAGCTGACTTAATAAACTTAAAACATCAAAATATATTAAAAGTGTTGTAAATATATTTTGAACATACTTTGATATATATGTATATATTGTTATAGGTTCGTGAATCAACCAGTGGCCAAGTCTTACTTCCCGACGAAGTAAAAATCTGTGAAAGTGAGTTATAGTCCCACTTTTAAAATCTAATATTTTTGGGATGAGGATACATGCAGGTTTTATAAATGATTTACAAAATAGACACAAGTACGTGAAACTACATTCTATGGTTGAATTATCAAAATCGAATATGCCCCTTTTTATTAAGTCTGGTAATCTAAGAATTAGGGAACAGACACCCTAATTGACGCGAATCCTAAAGATAGATCTATTGGGCCTAACAAACCCCATCCAAAGTACCGGATGCTTTAGTACTTCGAAATTTATATCATATCCGAAGGGTGTCCCGGAATGATGGGGATATTCTTATATATGCATCGTGTTAATGTCGGTTACCAGGTGTTCACCATATGAATGATTTTTATCTCTATGTATGGGATGTGTATTGAAATATGAAATCTTGTGGTCTATTGTTACGATTTGATATATATAGGTTAAACCTATAACTCACCAACATTTTTGTTGACGTTTTAAGCATGTTTATTCTCAGGTGATTATTAAGAGCTTCCGCTGTCGCATACTTAAATAAGGACGAGATTTGGAGTCCATGCTTGTATGATATTGTGTAAAAACTGCATTCAAGAAACTTATTTTGTTGTAACATATTTGTATTGTAAACCATTATGTAATGGTCGTGTGTAAACAGGATATTTTAGATTATCATTATTTGATAATCTACGTAAAACTTTTTAAACCTTTATTGATGAAATAAAGGTTATGGTTTGTTTTAAAATGAATGCAGTCTTTGAAAAACGTCTCATATAGAGGTCAAAACCTCGCAAGGAAATCAATTAATATGGAACGTTTTTAATCAATAAGAACGGGACATTTCAGTTGGTATCCGAGCGTTGGTCTTAGAGAACCAGAATTTTGCATTAGTGTGTCTTATCGAGTTTGTTAGGATGCATTAGTGAGTCTGGACTTCGACCGTGTTTACTTGAAAAATTATTGCTTAACAAATTTTGTTGGAAACTATATATTTTTAACATGTGAATATTATGTGATATATTAATCTCTTAACGCGTTTGATATTATGTGATAGATGTCTACCTCTAGAACAAGTCCCATTGACTCACCTAATAATAATGAAGAGTCAAATGTAAATTGGAATGATTCGTGGACTGATTCACAAGTTCCCGAAGAGGAACCGGAAGAAGAGTCGGAACCGGAAGAAGAATCGGAACCGGATGAAGAAATAGAACCGGTGGGGGAAATAATAAAACGGTTAAGTAAAAGAAAATCCTCAACCAACCGACCAAGGTTAATTATGGTCAATGGTGTTTCCGCCAAGGAAGCAAAATATTGGGAGGATTACCAATTCTCCGATGAATCGGATTCCGACGAGAATTCCGATGATGTTATAGAAATTACCCCAACTGAATTTAAAAAGGTAAAAGAAAATAATAAGGGAAAGGGCATAAAAATAGAGAAATCTAATTCCAACCCCGATGAACTTTATATGTATCGTCAACCCCCGAAGTCCTTAAGTTGTAACAATGACCCGGGAACCTCTAAACCACCAGGTTTTTCTAAACCAATGTGGAAAATTACGGCTCGTATTAGGGGAACATCATATATCCCTAGAAACTTGGCAAAACGAACCAAAACCGAAGAAGAAGAAGAAACAAGCGAGTCGGAATAAGATAGTTGTATTCGTGTGGTGTAATATATGTAATATAGTGTGCTTATGCTTTATGATATATGTAAAAATTGCTTGTATTAAATAAGTATTTTTTTTTATGAATCTAACTCTTGTCTATTTTACAGTATAAAAACACAAAATGGATAGACAACCCAATATTTTAAGAGACCTACCCGGAGACATGATTGATGAAATCTTGTCTAGAGTCGGTCAGAATTCTTCGGCACAACTATTTAAGACGAGATCAGTTTGTAAGACATTCGAAGAACGTTCCAAGAATGCCTTGGTTTATAAAAGGCTTTCGTTCAAAAGATGGGGGATATCACATTGGGAAATCCATAAGTTACGATGTGTTTACTTTGACGCATATATTGCGGGGAACCCAAATGCTATTTTACGCAATGGGTTAAGAAATTATTTTGACTCAATATATCCGAATATTGGACTTCGTGATTTAGAAAAAGCGGCTAACATGCAACATAAAGAAGCATGTTATGCTTACAGATTAGTAATGTTCGCTTCTCACCAAAGTGAGAACAAGAACATCGGGCTACAACTATTAAACAAAACGTTCCCACAAGTGACGGAGTCGGTAATTGGGTAAGAAATGAGGTTTTTAGATTGTTACGGGACTGTTGGACATTACGTAACCCTCGTCCCTTTGACGACGTTACAACACGCTGTCTTATCAACGGCCATAACGGTTATGTTCCACAAGACCAAGGATGGGAAGTAGTCCTAGTAAAACCAGAATGCATGACTTGTTTCTGGACGTATGAATTACGTGTCTTTATTGCCTTTGCTGAACGACTTGTGTACTAGCTAGAATTATCTTCACAACTATCTTGTATCAAAGTTATTGTGTGCTATATTTCATGCTTTATGTAAAATAAGCGGTATTGTAAGTTTGTAAAATATTGTATAAAAGTTTGAACGCGAAATATTATTATAATCAGTTTTTCATATAGAATTGTAGTAGTTGAATTGTATATTAGCTACTAAGTATGAACTTAACGGGTAGGTACTACCCGAATTTAAACTTATAAAACGCTAATATGAAGAAAAAGCTTTTATAAATGAGTTCATATTATGCTACGAAATACTATTAACTACTCTTAATATTCTGTATGATTAACTTGTTCCATTTGACTATTTTGAAGGAAATGGCACCGACTACTCGACACACCGTGAATATGAATGAAGAGGAATTCCGTACTTTTCTAGCTTCAAACATAGCCGCAGTACAGGCTGCGCTACATACCAACAATAGCCCTGGATCTAGCAGTACAGGAAATCGTGTAGGATGCACCTACAAAGAATTCACTGCCTGCAAACCTTTGGAATTTGATGGAACCGAAGGACCGATCGGATTGAAACGGTGGACCGAGAAGGTCGAATCGGTGTTTGCCATAAGTAAGTGTACTGAAGAGGACAAAGTGAAGTACGCTACGCATACCTTCACAGGTTCTGCGTTAACATGGTGGAATACCTATCTAGAGCAAGTGGGACAAGACGATGCGTACGCACTACCGTGGTCAGCATTCAAGCACTTGATGAACGAGAAGTACCGTCCCAGAACCGAGGTCAATAAGCTCAAGACAGAACTTAGAGGGTTACGAACCCAAGGATTTGATATTACCACGTACGAAAGACGATTCACAGAATTGTGCCTATTATGTCCGGGAGCATTCGAAGATGAGGAAGAGAAGATCGACGCATTTGTGAAAGGATTACCGGAAAGAATCCAAGAAGATATAAGTTCACACGAGCCCTCCTCCATACAACAGGCATGTATAATGGCTCACAAACTAGTGAACCAGATTGAAGAAAGAATTAAAGAACAGACTGCTGAAGAGGCCAATGTGAAGCAAGTCAAAAGAAAGTGGGAGGAAAACGGTGATAAGAATCGCCAATACAGCAACAACAGCAATTACAACAATAATCGCAACAATTATCCCAACAATCGCAACTACAACAAACGGCCCAACAACAACAACAACAACAACAACAGCAACTACAACAATCATCCTAATAACAATAATAACCGCAACAGCAACAACAATCAGAAGCAGCTATGCCAAAGGTGTGAAAAGTATCACTCGGGGTTCTGCACCAAATTTTGCAACAAGTGTAAAAGAAATGGTCATAGCGCGTCGAAGTGTGAGGTCTACGGACCAGGGGTTAACAGAACAAAAGGAACAAATGGTGTCGGAACGAGTAATGGCGGAGCAAGTAGTGTCGGAGCAAGTTATGCCAATGTAGTTTGTTATAAATGTGGAAAACCGGGCCACATTATTAGAAATTGCCTGAACCAGGAGAACACGAATGGACAAGGCCGTGGAAGAGTTTTCAATATTAATGCGGCAGAGGCACAGGAAGACCCGGAGCTTGTTACGGGTACGTTTCTTATTGACAATAAATCTGCTTACGTTTTATTTGATTCGGGTGCGGATAGAAGCTATATGAGTAGAGATTTTTGTGCTAAATTAAGTTTTCCATTGACGCCTTTGGATAGTAAATTTTTACTCGAATTAGCAAATGGTAAATTAATTTCAGCAGATAATATATGTCGGAATCGAGAAATTAAACTGGTTAGCGAAACATTTAAGATTGATTTGATACAAGTAGATTTAGGGAGTTTTGATGTGATGAAAGAAGTGAAAGCAGAGATCGTTTGTTACAAAAATGCAATTCGCATTATACGAGATAAAGGAAAACCCTTAATGGTGTACGGAGAAAAGGGCAACACGAAGCTACATCTTATTAGTAATTTGAAGGCTCAAAAACTAATAAGAAAAGGTTGCTATGCTGTTCTAGCACACGTCGAGAAAGTACAAACTGAAGAAAAGAGCATCAATGATGTTCCCATTGCAAAAGAATTTCCCTATGTATTTCCGAAAGAATTACCGGGATTACCCCCACATCGATCCGTTGAATTTCAAATAGATCTTGTACCAGGAGCTGCACCAATAGCTCGTGCTCCTTACAGACTCGCACCCAGCGAGATGAAAGAACTGCAAAGCCAATTACAAGAACTTTTAGAGCGTGGTTTCATTCGACCAAGCACATCACCGTGGGGAGCTCCTGCTTTGTTTGTCAAGAAGAAAGATGGTACATTCAGGTTGTGTATCGACTACCGAGAGTTGAACAAACTTACCATCAAGAACCGCTACCCACTACCGCGAATCGATGACTTATTTGATCACCTACAAGGCTCGTCTGTTTATTCAAAGATTGACTTACGTTCCGGGTATCATCAAATGCGGGTGAAAGAAGATGATATTCCAAAGACTGCTTTCAGAACACGTTACGGTCATTATGAGTTTATGGTCATGCCGTTTGGTTTAACTAATACACCAGCTGTGTTCATGGACCTTATGAACCGAGTGTGTGGACCATACCTTGACAAGTTTGTCATTGTTTTCATTGATGACATACTTATTTACTCAAAGAATGACCAAGAACACGGTGAACATTTGAGAAAGGTGTTAGAAGTATTGAGGAAGGAAGAATTGTACGCTAAGTTTTCAAAGTGTGCATTTTGGTTGGAAGAAGTTCAATTCCTCGGTCACATAGTGAACAAAGAAGGTATTAAGGTGGATCCGGCAAAGATAGAAACTGTTGAAAAGTGGGAAACCCCGAAAACTCCGAAACACATACGCCAGTTTTTAGGACTAGCTGGTTACTACAGACGGTTCATCCAAGACTTTTCCAGAATAGCAAAACCCTTGACTGCATTAACGCATAAAGGGAAGAAATTTGAATGGAATGATGAACAAGAGAAAGCGTTTCAGTTATTGAAGAAAAAGCTAACTACGACACCTATATTGTCATTGCCTGAAGGGAATGATGATTTTGTGATTTATTGTGACGCATCAAAGCAAGGTCTCGGTTGTGTATTAATGCAACGAATGAAGGTGATTGCTTATGCGTCTAGACAATTGAAGATTCACGAGCAAAATTATACGACGCATGATTTGGAATTAGGCGCGGTTGTTTTTGCATTAAAGACTTGGAGGCACTACTTATATGGGGTCAAAAGTATTATATATACCGACCACAAAAGTCTTCAACACATATTTAATCAGAAACAACTGAATATGAGGCAGCGTAGGTGGATTGAATTGTTGAATGATTACGACTTTGAGATTCGTTACCACCCGGGGAAGGCAAATGTGGTAGCCGATGCCTTGAGCAGGAAGGACAGAGAACCCATTCGAGTAAAATCTATGAATATAATGATTCACAATAACCTTACTACTCAAATAAAGCAGGCGCAACAAGGAGTTTTAAAAGAGGGAAATTTAAAGGATGAAATACCCAAAGGATCGGAGAAGCATCTTAATATTCGGGAAGACGGAACCCGGTATAGGGCTGAAAGGATTTGGGTACCAAAATTTGGAGATATGAGAGAAATGGTACTTAGAGAAGCTGATAAAACCAGATACTCAATACATCCTGGAACGGGGAAGATGTACAAGGATCTCAAGAAACATTTTTGGTGGCCGGGTATGAAAGCCGATGTTGCTAAATACGTAGGAGAATGTTTGACGTGTTCTAAGGTCAAAGCTGAGCATCAGAAACCATCAGGTCTACTTCAACAACCCGAAATCCCAGAATGGAAATGGGAAAACATTACCATGGATTTCATCACTAAATTGCCAAGGACTGCAAGTGGTTTTGATACTATTTGGGTAATAGTTGATCGTCTCACCAAATCAGCACACTTCCTGCCAATAAGAGAAGATGACAAGATGGAGAAGTTAGCACGACTGTATTTGAAGGAAGTCGTCTCCAGACATGGAATACCAATCTCTATTATCTCTGATAGGGATGGCAGATTTATTTCAAGATTCTGGCAGACATTACAGCAAGCATTAGGAACTCGTCTAGACATGAGTACTGCCTATCATCCACAAACTGATGGGCAGAGCGAAAGGACGATACAAACGCTTGAATACATGCTACGAGCATGTGTTATTGATTTCGGAAACAGTTGGGATCGACATCTACCGTTAGCAGAATTTTCCTACAACAACAGCTACCATTCAAGCATTGAGATGGCGCCGTTTGAAGCACTTTATGGTAGAAAGTGCAGGTCTCCGATTTGTTGGAGTGAAGTGGGGGATAGACAGATTACGGGTCCGGAGATTATACAAGAAACTACCGAGAAGATCATCCAAATTCAACAACGGTTAAAAACCGCCCAAAGTCGACAAAAGAGCTACGCTGACATTAAAAGAAAAGATATAGAATTTGAAATTGGAGAGATGGTCATGCTTAAAGTTGCACCTTGGAAAGGCGTTGTTCGATTTGGTAAACGAGGGAAATTAAATCCAAGGTATATTGGACCATTCAAGATTATTGATCGTGTCGGACCAGTAGCTTACCGACTTGAGTTACCTCAACAACTCGCGGCTGTACATAACACTTTCCACGTCTCGAATTTGAAGAAATGTTTTGCTAAAGAAGATCTCACTATTCCGTTAGATGAAATCCAAATCAATGAAAAACTTCAATTCATCGAAGAACCCGTCGAAATAATGGATCGTGAGGTTAAAAGACTTAAGCAAAACAAGATACCAATTGTTAAGGTTCGATGGAATGCTCGTAGAGGACCCGAGTTCACCTGGGAACGTGAAGATCAGATGAAGAAGAAATACCCGCATCTATTTCTAGAAGATTCGTTAACACCTTCAACAGCTTAAAATTTCGGGACGAAATTTATTTAACGGGTAGGTACTGTAGTGACCCGAACTTTTCCATGTTTATATATATTAATTGAGATTGATATTTACATGATTAAATGTTTCCAACATGTTAAGCAATCAAACTTGTTAAGACTTGATTAATTGAAATATGTTTCATATAGACAATTGACCACCCAAGTTGACCGGTGATTCACGAACGTTAAAACTTGTAAAAACTATATGATGACATATATATGGATATATATATAGTTAACATGATACTATGATAAGTAAACATATCATTAAGTATATTAACAATGAACTACATATGTAAAAACAAGACTACTAACTTAATGATTTTTAAACGAGACATATATGTAACGATTATCGTTGTAAAGACATTTAATGTATATATATCATATTAAGAGATATTCATACATGATAATATCATGATAATATAATAATTTAAAATCACATTTGATATTATAAACATTGGGTTAACAACATTTAACAAGATCGTTAACCTAAAGGTTTAAAAACAACACTTACATGTAACGACTAACGATGACTTAACGACTCAGTTAAAATGTATATACATGTAGTGTTTTAATATGTATTTATACACTTTTGAAAGACTTAAATACACTTATCAAAATACTTCTACTTAACAAAAATTCTTACAATTACATCCTCGTTCAGTTTCATCAACAATTCTACTCGTATGCACCCGTATTCGTACTCGTACAATACACAGCTTTTAGATGTATGTACTATTGGTATATACACTCCAGCTCTTAGCAGCCCATGTGAGTCACCTAACACATGTGGGAACCATCATTTGGCAACTAGCATGAAATATCTCATAAAATTACAAAAATATGAGTAATCATTCATGACTTATTTACATGAAAACAAAATTACATATCCTTTATATCTAATCCATACACCAACGACCAAAAACACCTACAAACACTTTCATTCTTCAATTTTCTTCATCTAATTAATCTCTCTCAAGTTCTATCTTCAAGTTCTAAGTGTTCTTCATATATTCTACAAGTTCTAGTTACATAAAATCAAGAATACTTTCAAGTTTGCTAGCTCACTTCCAATCTTGTAAGGTGATCATCCAACCTCAAGAAATCTTTGTTTCTTACAGTAGGTTATCATTCTAATACAAGGTAATAATCATATTCAAACTTTGGTTCAATTTCTATAACTATAACAATCTTATTTCAAGTGATGATCTTACTTGAACTTGTTTTCGTGTCATGATTCTGCTTCAAGAACTTCGAGCCATCCAAGGATCCGTTGAAGCTAGATCCATTTTTCTCTTTTCAAGTAGGTTTATCCAAGGAACTTAAGGTAGTAATGATGTTCATAACATCATTCGATTCATACATATAAAGCTATCTTATTCGAAGGTTTAAACTTGTAATCACTAGAACATAGTTTAGTTAATTCTAAACTTGTTCGCAAACAAAAGTTAATCCTTCTAACTTAACTTTTAAAATCAACTAAACACATGTTCTATATCTATATGATATTCTAACTTAATGATTTAAAACCTGGAAACACGAAAAACACCGTAAAACCGGATTTACGCCGTTGTAGTAACACCGCGGGCTGTTTTGGGTTAGTTAATTAAAAACTATGATAAACTTTGATTTAAAAGTTGTTATTCTGAGAAAATGATTTTTATTATAAACATGAAACTATATCCAAAAATTATGGTTAAACTCAAAGTGGAAGTATGTTTTCTAAAATGGTCATCTAGACGTCGTTCTTTCGACTGAAATGACTACCTTTACAAAAATGACTTGTAACTTATTTTTCCGACTATAAACCTATACTTTCTCTGTTTAGATTCATAAAATAGAGTTCAATATGAAACCATAGCAATTTGATTCACTCAAAACGGATTTAAAATGAAGAAGTTATGGGTAAAACAAGATTGGATAATTTTTCTCATTTTAGCTACGTGAAAATTGGTAACAAATCTATTCCAACCATAACTTAATCAACTTGTATTGTATATTATGTAATCTTGAGATACCATAGACACGTATACAATGTTTCGACCTATCATGTCGACACATCTATATATATTTCGGAACAACCATAGACACTCTATATGTGAATGTTGGAGTTAGGTATACAGGGTTGAGGTTGATTCCAAAATATATATAGTTTGAGTTGTGATCAATACTAAGATACGTATACACTGGGTCGTGGATTGATTCAAGATAATATTTATCGATTTATTTCTGTACATCTAACTGTGGACAACTAGTTGTAGGTTACTAACAAGGACAGCTGACTTAATAAACTTAAAACATCAAAATATATTAAAAGTGTTGTAAATATATTTTGAACATACTTTGATATATATGTATATATTGTTATAGGTTTGTGAATCAACCAGTGGCCAAGTCTTACTTCCCGACGAAGTAAAAATCTGTGAAAGTGAGTTATAGTCCCACTTTTAAAATCTAATATTTTTGGGATGAGGATACATGCAGGTTTTATAAATGATTTACAAAATAGACACAAGTACGTGAAACTACATTCTATGGTTGAATTATCAAAATCGAATATGCCCCTTTTTATTAAGTTTGGTAATCTAAGAATTAGGGAACAGACACCCTAATTGACGCGAATCCTAAAGATAGATCTATTGGGCCTAACAAACCCCATCCAAAGTACCGGATGCTTTAGTACTTCGAAATTTATATCATATCCGAAGGGTGTCCCGGAATGATGGGGATATTCTTATATATGCATCGTGTTAATGTCGGTTACCAGGTGTTCACCATATGAATGATTTTTATCTCTATGTATGGGATGTGTATTGAAATATGAAATCTTGTGGTCTATTGTTACGATTTGATATATATAGGTTAAACCTATAACTCACCAACATTTTTGTTGACGTTTTAAGCATGTTTATTCTCAGGTGATTATTAAGAGCTTCCGCTGTCGCATACTTAAATAAGGACGAGATTTGGAGTCCATGCTTGTATGATATTGTGTAAAAACTGCATTCAAGAAACTTATTTTGTTGTAACATATTTGTATTGTAAACCATTATGTAATGGTCGTGTGTAAACAGGATATTTTAGATTATCATTATTTGATAATCTACGTAAAACTTTTTAAACCTTTATTGATGAAATAAAGGTTATGGTTTGTTTTAAAATGAATGCAGTCTTTGAAAAACGTCTCATATAGAGGTCAAAACCTCGCAAGGAATTCAATTAATATGGAACGTTTTTAATCAATAAGAACGGGACATTTCACTATGATTGATGAGTATTATCCGAGAACTGAGATACAAAAGATGGAAATGGAGTTTATGCAATTGAAGGCTGTTGGCAATAATCTCGATGGTTATAATCGGAGGTTTCTTGAGTTAGCTCTTATGTGTCCTACCATGGTCACCCCGGAATTTAAGCGTATGGAGAGATACTTTTAGGGACTCCCTAAGTGCATCAAGGGTAATGTCACCTCGTCCAAGCCACCGAATGTTCCCGAAGCAATGCGCATGGCGCATATACTCATGAATCAGATTCTCATCGATGAACCGGAGAAGTCCAAGTCTGAAGCGGGTAGTAGTGACAAGCGAAAGTGGGATAACAGTAAGGGGAGGACCTATGATCAAACCCCTGTAAAGAGACACAACAACAGTGGAAACCCCAACCCCGGCACAAGCTCCAACCCGAACTACAAAGGTACCCTACCGCAATGCAAGAGGTGTTACAAACACCACACTGGGTATTGTAATGTTGTTTGTGAGAAGTGACAACGGTCTGGGCATATAGGTAAGGATTGCAAGGTCACTACTTTGAATGCAAGGGCAAACCCCACTGGGCCGAAGAAGTGCTACGGATGCGGAAAGACGGGCCACTTCTGGAATGAGTGTCCCGACAAGCGAAAAGACGGTGGATCACCGCGAGGTAGAGCTTTTAATGTTAATGCAAGGGATGCACGCGAGAACGCCGACTTGGTGACAGGTATATTCACTATCAACAACCTTTTAGCTTCTGTCCTATTTGATACTGGTGCCGATAGAAGTTATGTATGTAGACACTTTTGCGATAAGATAAATTGGTCATTAGTTCCTTTAAAAGAAAGTATGCTAGTTGAGGTAGCCAATGGGAAACTTGAGAAAGTTGACCAAATTGGCCGAGGAGCTATTATTAACATAGCTGGCGTGGATTTCGAAATTGACTTGATACCCATCAAATTGGGAAGCTTTGACGTGATTGTCGGCATGGACTGGTTGACTAAAGTAAGGGCCGATGTTATCTGTGGAGATAAAGCTCTTATTATACCACAAGGAGATGGTGAGCCACTGGTTATATACGGAGAGAGATGTAGTTCGAAACTGAACCTCATTAGTTGTATGAAAGCACAGAAGATTATGAAGAAAGGACGACTTGCTGTTTTAGCACACGTGAAGTCTTTAGAAACAGAAGAGAAGAGTGTGAATGATGTGCGAATCGTGAATGAATTCTCCGACATCTTTCCGGAAGAACTGCCTGGATTACCGCCACCGAGAGCCGTGGAGTTCCAAATCGATCTAGTGCCGGGAGCTGCACCCGTAGCTCGTGCACCTTATCGACTAGCACCTTCCGAACTACAAGAGTTGCAGAGTCAACTGTAGGAATTGCTCGACCGAGGGTTTATCCAACCGAGCTCATCGCCTTGGGGCGCACCTGTTTTATTCGTAAAGAAGAAGGACGGATCTTTCTGCATGTGTATCGACTACCGTGAACTCAACAAATTGACGATCAAGAATCGATATCCTCTTCCCCAAATTGATGATCTTTTTGATCAGCTGCAAGGATCAAGCGTTTATTCTAAGATCGATTTGCGATCAGGTTATCACCAATTGAGGGTGAAGGAGAGTGATGTGATGAAGACTGTGTTTAGAACCCGCTATGGTCATTATGAGTTTCTCGTAATGCCATTCGGTTTAACCAACGCACCCGCTGTATTCATGGACCTCATTAATCGTGTCTACAAGCCATACCTGGATAAATTCGTTATCGTCTTCATAGATGATATCCTCATCTACTCCAAGAGCGAAGAAGAACATGAGCAACATCTTCGGTTAGTGCTTGAACTCTTGAGACAAGAGCAACTTTATGCCAAATTCTCCAAGTGTGAATTTTAGCTGAAGGAAGTCCAATTTCAGGGTCATATTGTGAGTGATCAAGGTATCAAAGTTGAACCCGCCAAGATTGAAGCTATCAGCATGTGGGAAACCCCCACTACTGCGACTCACATCCACCAATTTCTAGGTCTTGCCGGTTACTACAGAAGGTTTATTGAAGGTTTTTCGTTGATTTCGCGTCCTTTGACCGCACTGACTCACAAAGGAAAGAAATTCGTTTGGGAAACCGAACAAAAAGCAGCATTTCAAACCCTGAAGCAGAAGTTAACCACCGCACCTATCGTACCTCTTCTTGAAGGCAGTGACGACTTTGTTGTGTACTGCGATGCTTCGAAGAATGGTTTTGGTTGTGTATTGATGCAAAGAACGAAGGTCATTGCTTATGCATCTTGTCAGCTGAAGATTCATGAGCGAAACTACACTACTCACGATCTCGAACTTGGAGCCGTTGTCTTCGCATTGAAGCTGTGGAGACACTATCTCTATGGAACAAAGAGTACCATATTCACCGATCACAAAAGCCTCCAGCACATCTTTGATTAGAAGCAGCTGAACATGAGACAACGACGATGGATTGAGACGCTGATGTCATAACCCGTCCTTAACCATAAGAACGTGTTAGATAACGTATGATTTCATTGCGAGGTATTGACCTCTATATGCGACATTTTTAAAAAGGAAAACTGCATATATTATACATTACAAACCAAACCATTATTTTTGTTACAAGCTTTAGACAATAAAAAGATGATTATCGTTTAACGATAATCTTCGACTTACAAACTTTACAAATGATAATAACAACACGATTTCTAGCATATTTTACAACACACGTCCTCGGATATGCAGTTTTATTTTTGACACAAATATGAGTACGCATGATCCTGCTTAGATTCAACATAATGCAGCGGAAGCTTTAATTATCACCTGAGAATAAACATGTTTAAAAACGTCAACATAAAGTTGGTGAGATATAGGTTTAGTGCGCAGCAATATATATATATAGACCACAAGATTTCGTATATAAACATTTCAATAAAAATATTCTAAGTGGTTGAGCACTTGGTAACCATACTTAACATTTTCACGTCGCATATTCCCTTTAATATGAAATCTTACTACACCGTACCAAGTGTAGTCACAAAACGAAGTACTGTGCAACCGTTGAATACTGGTCGTCCAGTCCGGTTGGGGTTGTCAGGCCCGATAGATCTATCAACAGGATTCGCGTTTACAATACCGCTGTAAATATTAGTTACCAAGCTACAGGGAAGTATGCCAGTGGTACAACTCAACGTAGAATATATTTTTCAGTTACTTGTGTCCATATTGTAAAACATAAAATACATGTATTCTCATCCCGAAATATTTAGAGTTTAAAAGTGGGACTATATACTCACCCTTGTCTTGATGATATATATATTTTGACTCGGTCTTCCGGTTGATATCACGAACCTATCCATATATAATATATCAATATGTTTTCATTTTTAAACAAACGTTATAAATATATACTTGTTATACTTTTAATACTTTGAATAATTCCTTAGTCCGTAGTTAGCATTCCGATGTTAGTAATTCAATTTTTAATGGTTCATTTTTAGATGTTTAATATACCCGCAATAAACAAAACCCCCAACGAAATAAATAAAACCCCATCGTATATGTATTGGTCGAGATTAATCTTGACCCATGGTACCGGTGTTGTCAAATGACGTGTTGCGTACATAAAGTACCGGTGTTGTCAAATGACGTGTTGCGTACGATCATGGGATCTTATGATTAATCTTCTCGTGTTGTTTACGGGTGATCCTGAACCATATAAAATTGAATTATAAGTACATATATATAAAATATCATGTTATCTTAGAAATATGTGATTTATATCATTTTTTTCCAATTGATCCCGTAGTTGAAATGATCTAGGATAACCAATTTTGTTTCGGTCATAGTTTCTTCGTTACAAATCCGTTTTCGTTGATTCAAATTGCCATCTTCTTGGATCGAGTTCTTCTTTAAGACTATGAACTGTAAATACCTTGGTTTGTATTCAAAATCATACGGCATAAGTGAAACATTAGTGAAACATATGAAGTTAAACATTTTTGTTACAACAAAATCATTTAATGACCATTTTTCTAAAAATACTTATACTTTGAAAAACCAAGTTTTACCTTGTTAAATTAGCATATACATAAGTTATATTACAGGTCTTGAAGTATTTTAAAAGTTAAGTTAGAAGGATCTATTTAGTTTGCAAACAAGTTTGAAAACATTCAAACTATGTTCTTGTTGTTAAACTTTTGTACCACAAAATAAGATAGCTATATATATATGAATCGAATAAGGTTATGAACATAGATTCTACCTCAAGTTCCTTGGATAAGTTTGCTGTAAAAGAGGAGTAAGAAGCTAGAATCAAAAGGGTACTAGAGGTGAATGAAAGATTGGAAGTAAGTTGGTGTTCTTGGAGGGTTTTCTTGAAGTGTTTTTGTATGGTTTTCTTATGGTGTTTTAGTATGGTTTTTGAAGCTAGATCTTTATGGAACTTTGCTGGATTGTTATGGAGTTTAGAGAGTAAGAAAGAGTGTGTGTTTTTAGTTAAGAGATTGAAGTAAAAATGAATCAAAAATGATGATACATATATACTCCTAAAAATGTGATCTTTAAGGATAACATGACAAAATTTTAGTTTGTATTTTTGTAATTAGTCAAGTAATCATCCAAAAGTAATTACCTTATACATAAGGCATGAATAAGGGCTGGTTAGGTGGTGATTTGATGTGTATATACCAATAGTAAATACGTATAGAAGCTTGGTATGATACGAGTACAAATACTCTAGGTATACGTATAGAAATTTTGTGAAAAATGGAATGAGGATTCAAATATAGCTATCTTTTGTGAATACACTTATATGATTTTATGTATTTAAGTTCTTAAAAGTGATTAAATACATTACTTATACAATATATGTATAAACATTATATGTCTTAAGTATTTATGTCAAATAACGTTACGTATAGTTATCGTTTTGAAAACTTAAGTTAGTAGTTTCAAAATACACATATAACTTGTTGTTATTAATATAAAATGAGGTATTAAAACATTCCTTAATCATGTTAAATATGTATATATACATATATATATATACACAAACGTATAATTATCATATATTGTATAGTTCGTGATATCATCGGTCAAACTAGACGGTCAAACGTTGTGTAAAACTCTTTTCGGAAATATAAATCTCGACAATTTGGATTGCTTATCATGTTGGCAAGGTTTAATTTATGTAAATATTAATCTTATAAGTATAGTATGATCGAAAAAGTGCGGGTCGTTACATTACCTCCCCGTTAAATAAATTTCGTCCCGAAATTTTAAAATTGTACCTATTTTGCGTCATCGAGAAACAAGTGTGGATACTTTTGCTTCATCTGATCCTCTCGTTCCCAAGTAAACTCGGGACCTCTTCTAGCATTCCAACGAACCTTAACAATCGGTATATTGCTCTGTTTGAGCTGTTTAACTTCACGGTCCATGATTTCGATTGGTTCTTCGACGAATTGTAGTTTCTCGTCGACATGGATTTCTTCAAGAGGAATGGTGAGGTTTTCCTTTGCAAGACACTTCTTAAGGTTTGAGACGTGAAAGGTATTATGTACTCCGGCGAGTTGTTGCGGTAACTCGAGTCGATAAGCTACCGGTCCAATGCGTTCGATGATCTTGAACGGGCCTACGTACCTTGGGTTCAGTTTACCCCTTTTGCCGAAACGTATTACACCTTTCCAAGGTGAAACCTTTAGCATAACCATGTCCCCGACCTGAAACTCTAATGGTTTCCTTCGAACATCGGCGTAGCTCTTTTGGCGACTACGGGCTGTTTTCAATCTCTCCTTGATTTGTACTATCTTCTCGGTCGTTTCGTGTATGATCTCGGGACCAGTTAAATGTCGATCTCCTACTTCATTCCAACAGATAGGAGATCTACACTTCCTTCCGTACAATGCTTCGAATGGCGCAGCTCCAATGCTCGCATGATAACTATTATTATACGAGAATTCTGCTAACGGTAGATATTTATCCCATCCGTTTCCAAAATCGATCACACATGCCCTGAGCATGTCTTCGAGAGTCTGAATCGTTCTTTCACTCTGTCCATCGGTTTGTGGATGATATGCGGTACTCATATCCAACCGAGTTCCTAGTGCCTCCTGTAGTGATTGCCAGAATTTTGAGGTAAATCTACTATCACGATCGGATATAATGGAAATAGGTATTCCATGCCTTGAAACAACTTCCTTTATATACAATCGTAATAGTTTCTCCATTCTATCCATTTCCTTTATAGGCAAGAAATGTGCAGACTTGGTGAGACGATCAACAATCACCCAAATGGTGTCGTATCCCCAGGCAGTCTTTGGTAACTTCGTGATAAAATCCATGGTAATACCGTCCCATTTCCATTCTGGAATTTCTGGTTGTTGAAGTAACCCTGACGGCTTCTGGTGTTCTGCTTTAACCTTGGAACAAGTTAAACACTCCCCAACATATGTTGCAACGTCTGTTTTTAAATTAGGCCACCAATAATGCGTCTTAAGATCTTGGTACATCTTTCCAACTCCAGGATGTATCGAATATCTTGTCTTATGTGCCTCGTTCAATATCAACTTCCTTAATCCACCCAACTTCGGTACCCAAATACGATTTGCAAAATATCGAATTCCATCTTCCCGCATAACGAGTTGCTTCTCATACTTCTTCATTATTTCATTTCCTATATTTTCTTTAGTAAGTGCTTCTCGTTGAACTTCTTTGATTTGTGAGTTGAGATTCATGCGAATTTTTATGTTCATCGCTCGTACTCGAATTGGTTCTCGTTCCTTTCTGCTTAGAGCGTCGGCCACCACGTTCGCTTTCCCGGAATGATAACGAATTTCACAATCATAGTCATTTATTAACTCGACCCACCTACGTTGCCTCATGTTCAATTGTTTTTGATCGAAAATATGTTGAAGGCTTTTATGATCAGTAAACACAGTGAATTTAACCCCATACAAGTAGTGTCTCCACATCTTCAATGCAAACACGACTGCTCCCAATTCTAGATCATGCGTCGTATAATTTCGCTCGTGAATCTTCAATTGTCGGGATGCGAATGCAATTACTTTCTTTCGTTGCATAAGAACACAACCAAAACCTTGTCGCGAAGCGTCACAATATATTTCAAAATCATCGTTCCCTTCAGGTAACGATAAAATAGGCGCCGTAGTTAACTTCTTCTTCAATAATTGAAATGCGTTCTCCTGCTCCGAGGTCCATTCGTATTTCTTCCCTTTTTGCGTTAATGCTGTCAACGGCTTAGCTATTCGAGAAAAATCTTGAATAAACCTTCTATAATAACCGGCTAAACCCAAAAATTGGCGTATCTGCATTGGTGTCTTAGGAGTCTCCCATTTTTCAATAGCTTCAGTTTTTGCTGGATCAACCTGAATTCCTTCGCTATTAACAACGTGGCCAAGAAATTGTACTTCTTTCAACCAGAAAGCACACTTAGAAAATTTAGCATAAAGTTGTTCTTTTCTCAACAACTCCAGTATCAACCTTAAATGCTCTTCATGCTCTTGCTCACTCTTGGAATAGATAAGAATATCATCAATGAAAACGATAACAAACTTATCTAAATACGGACTACAAACTCGATTCATGAGGTCCATGAATACAGCTGGCGCATTCGTCAATCCAAACGGCATAACCAAAAATTCGTAATGACCATAACGTGTCCGAAAAGCAGTTTTCGGAATGTCCTCTTCTTTGACGCGTAGTTGATGATAGCCCGATCTTAAGTCGATTTTCGAATAAACACATGATCCTTGGAGTTGATCAAATAAGTCATCAATTCTTGGTAGTGGATACCGATTCTTGATAGTTAACTTATTTAATTCACGATAATCTATACACATCCTAAAAGATCCATCTTTCTTTTTAACAAATAGAATCGGAGCTCCCCACGGTGAAGTACTTGGTCGTATGAATCCATGATCCAGTAATTCTTTTAACTGACTCTGAAGTTCTTTTAACTCGGACGGTGCAAGTCTATATGGAGCACGAGCCACTGGTGCAGCTCCTGGTACTAAATCTATTTGAAATTCTACAGATCTAAATGGAGGTAATCCCGGCAACTTTTCCGGAAAGACTTCAGGAAAATCTCTTGCCACAGGCACGTCATTGATGCTCTTCACTTTTTCCTTTGTTTCGACTTTATTAACATGTGCTAAGATAGCATAGCACCCTTTCTTCAAGCACTTTTGAGCTTTCAAATAACTAATGAGTTTTAGCTTTGAGTTACCCTTCTCTCCATAAATCATTACTGGCGTTTTATCCTTACGAGGAATGCGAATTGCCTTCTTGGCGCACACAACTTCAGCTCCTATTTTGGACATCCAGTCCATGCCGACTATTACATCAAAACCTCCTAATTCTACGGGTATTAAGTCGATTTTAAACGTTTCTCCGGCTAAATTTATTTCACAATCACGACAAATTTTATCGGCTTCAATTAGTTTACCATTAGCTAACTCAATCAAGTACTTAGCATCTAAAGGTAATGATGAACAATTCAATTTAGTGTAAAAATTTATACACACGTAGCTTCTATCGGCGCCAGTATCAAATAAAATAGATGCTGATAAGTTATTAATGGTAAACGTACCCGTAACAAGCTCCGGGTCTTCTCGTGCCTCTCTAGCATTAATAACAAATACTCTTCCACGTGCAGGTCCGCCATTCTGATTCGGGCACTGACTCTTATAGTGACCTTGTTTTCCACAACCAAAACAAGTAATGGTAGCCAAAGCAGTTCTATTTGCGTTGGTGGCAGGAGTCTTGTTGCCATTTGTAACGAGAGCCTTACAATCTTCCGCAAGATGACCTTGTCGATTACACTTGGTGCATAACACACTACAGTAACCAAAGTGATGTTTGTGGCAACGGTTGCATAAAGGACTTTGTCCTTTATAACCAAAACCTGAACCACTACTCGCACCTTTTGTGGTTTCTTGTATCTTATAAGGTTGTTGTTGGTTACCTCGATCATAACTTCCATTCCACTTTTTCTTGTTTCCCAATACCTTCACCTCAGTATTGAATGCTTTCTTGTCCAAAATGACCTGATCCATTAGCTCGTTCGCCATGGTTATAGCTTCATGAATTGTCTTAGGTTTCGATGCTGTAACATTTGCCTTGACCTTTTTGGGCAAACCAGCTTTGTACATTTCAATCTTCCGTTCTTCGGTTGGAACCAATTCAGGACATAGCAAAACTAATTCCATGAATCGCTGGTTGTAGTTGGTGATTTCAGTACCAACCACCTTCAAACTTCGTAACTCATCTTCTAACTTAATAACCTCATTCCTTGGACAATACTCGGTGATTATCATTGCTTTGAATTCTTCCCATGGAGTATCATAAGCTACATCTCCTCCTACCGCCTTCACATAATTCTTCCACCATGTGAGTGCACTATCTTGTAAAGTGCACGATGCAAACTTGGTCATGTCTTTTTCATCACAACCACTGATTTTAAACACCGTCTCCATCTTTTCTATCCATCGGGTTAAACCGATAGGTCCTTCTGTTCCACTGAATGATGATGGCTTGCAAGCTTGGAACGTCTTGTAGGAGCATCCTACACGAGGATTTGGATTAACTGCAGCAGCTCTTGCAGCCTCAACCCATAACATTCTGTCGTTCACTCGCTGGTTGATGAGTTCCTCGAGTTCTTGTTCCGTCATTCGATTCAATCGCGCCATTTCCTAATGAAAGAAAATAATTATTCACATGGATTATTATAGATGTAGTGTGTATTTATAGTACATTTATAGCTTATTAATAATATGAACTAGGTATTATTATAAAAGCCTTTTCTTCTTATTAGCGTTTTATAATTATATCTAGGGTAGTACCTACCCGTTAATGTTCATACTTAATAGCTTAGTACAGAATCAATTACTACAATCTAAATAATACTTAACCATGGAAAATTATTGCATTTCATACTTCAATATTTTACATATGCTTATCTTACATCGAACATTAAGCAAACCACACTATTAATATTATACAAAACATTATTCGGTTCCATGGTTTGACACAGCAGCGCATCGTTTGATCTATTTTCTAGGACGTTTAGACACAAAGATTTGCTTAACGCTTATTCTAACTGTCTGCCTATATTTTGGCTGTGGGACTGAAGAACTGGATGCCGGGACAGAACGAATAGGAATAGCGGGAATAGGGGTGGTAGTGTTGAG
The DNA here is from genome assembly GCF_046630445.1 of Rutidosis leptorrhynchoides. Lineage (NCBI taxonomy): Eukaryota > Viridiplantae > Streptophyta > Magnoliopsida > Asterales > Asteraceae > Rutidosis > Rutidosis leptorrhynchoides. The sequence continues at coordinate 153,463,759 of NC_092338.1, read as the reverse complement.
TGGAATTGGTGCCACATCATTCTCATTAAACTCGGGATTTGGATTTTCTAATTCATTAGCCTTTCGTTTCTTTCCTAGTTCGAACTCTTCTTTTGTAATTTCCTGTATTTCTTCCTCGGGTTCACTTTCCTCCTCGGGTTCACTTTCCTCCTCGGGTTCACTTTCCTCCTCGGGTTCACTTTCCGATATTTCTATAGTTGGTTCATCCGGAATTTGTGAGTCTTCCCCAAAGATATTATTTTCGTCATCGGACAGGTTAATGACTGGAACGCCATCTAAAGATTCTGATTCGGAGTCGTTGATTGTGATAACAATTTTTGAGCTCGACATCTATCACACAACAACTAACCCATTAGTACTTATATAATATTTACATATAAATTTTAACCAACAGTGATAAGCAATGGTTTTTTTTTTTTTTAAATCAGACCCGGTCAAAGTCCAGACTTACTAATGTATCCTAACAGCTTCTCGGTTAGACACACTAATGCAGACCTGGTTCGCTAAGACCAACGCTCTGATACCACATGTCATAACCCGTCCTTAACCATAAGAACGTGTTAGATAACGTATGATTTCATTGCGAGGTATTGACCTCTATATGCGACATTTTTAAAAAGGAAAACTGCATATATTATACATTACAAACCAAACCATTATTTTTGTTACAAGCTTTAGACAATAAAAAGATGATTATCGTTTAACGATAATCTTCGACTTACAAACTTTACAAATGATAATAACAACACGATTTCTAGCATATTTTACAACACACGTCCTCGGATATGCAGTTTTATTTTTGACACAAATATGAGTACGCATGATCCTGCTTAGATTCAACATAATGCAGCGGAAGCTTTAATTATCACCTGAGAATAAACATGTTTAAAAACGTCAACATAAAGTTGGTGAGATATAGGTTTAGTGCGCAGCAATATATATATATAGACCACAAGATTTCGTATATAAACATTTCAATAAAAATATTCTAAGTGGTTGAGCACTTGGTAACCATACTTAACATTTTCACGTCGCATATTCCCTTTAATATGAAATCTTACTACACCGTACCAAGTGTAGTCACAAAACGAAGTACTGTGCAACCGTTGAATACTGGTCGTCCAGTCCGGTTGGGGTTGTCAGGCCCGATAGATCTATCAACAGGATTCGCGTTTACAATACCGCTGTAAATATTAGTTACCAAGCTACAGGGAAGTATGCCAGTGGTACAACTCAACGTAGAATATATTTTTCAGTTACTTGTGTCCATATTGTAAAACATAAAATACATGTATTCTCATCCCGAAATATTTAGAGTTTAAAAGTGGGACTATATACTCACCCTTGTCTTGATGATATATATATTTTGACTCGGTCTTCCGGTTGATATCACGAACCTATCCATATATAATATATCAATATGTTTTCATTTTTAAACAAACGTTATAAATATATACTTGTTATACTTTTAATACTTTGAATAATTCCTTAGTCCGTAGTTAGCATTCCGATGTTAGTAATTCAATTTTTAATGGTTCATTTTTAGATGTTTAATATACCCGCAATAAACAAAACCCCCAACGAAATAAATAAAACCCCATCGTATATGTATTGGTCGAGATTAATCTTGACCCATGGTACCGGTGTTGTCAAATGACGTGTTGCGTACATAAAGTACCGGTGTTGTCAAATGACGTGTTGCGTACGATCATGGGATCTTATGATTAATCTTCTCGTGTTGTTTACGGGTGATCCTGAACCATATAAAATTGAATTATAAGTACATATATATAAAATATCATGTTATCTTAGAAATATGTGATTTATATCATTTTTTTCCAATTGATCCCGTAGTTGAAATGATCTAGGATAACCAATTTTGTTTCGGTCATAGTTTCTTCGTTACAAATCCGTTTTCGTTGATTCAAATTGCCATCTTCTTGGATCGAGTTCTTCTTTAAGACTATGAACTGTAAATACCTTGGTTTGTATTCAAAATCATACGGCATAAGTGAAACATTAGTGAAACATATGAAGTTAAACATTTTTGTTACAACAAAATCATTTAATGACCATTTTTCTAAAAATACTTATACTTTGAAAAACCAAGTTTTACCTTGTTAAATTAGCATATACATAAGTTATATTACAGGTCTTGAAGTATTTTAAAAGTTAAGTTAGAAGGATCTATTTAGTTTGCAAACAAGTTTGAAAACATTCAAACTATGTTCTTGTTGTTAAACTTTTGTACCACAAAATAAGATAGCTATATATATATGAATCGAATAAGGTTATGAACATAGATTCTACCTCAAGTTCCTTGGATAAGTTTGCTGTAAAAGAGGAGTAAGAAGCTAGAATCAAAAGGGTACTAGAGGTGAATGAAAGATTGGAAGTAAGTTGGTGTTCTTGGAGGGTTTTCTTGAAGTGTTTTTGTATGGTTTTCTTATGGTGTTTTAGTATGGTTTTTGAAGCTAGATCTTTATGGAACTTTGCTGGATTGTTATGGAGTTTAGAGAGTAAGAAAGAGTGTGTGTTTTTAGTTAAGAGATTGAAGTAAAAATGAATCAAAAATGATGATACATATATACTCCTAAAAATGTGATCTTTAAGGATAACATGACAAAATTTTAGTTTGTATTTTTGTAATTAGTCAAGTAATCATCCAAAAGTAATTACCTTATACATAAGGCATGAATAAGGGCTAGTTAGGTGGTGATTTGATGTGTATATACCAATAGTAAATACGTATAGAAGCTTGGTATGATACGAGTACAAATACTCTAGGTATACGTATAGAAATTTTGTGAAAAATGGAATGAGGATTCAAATATAGCTATCTTTTGTGAATACACTTATATGATTTTATGTATTTAAGTTCTTAAAAGTGATTAAATACATTACTTATACAATATATGTATAAACATTATATGTCTTAAGTATTTATGTCAAATAACGTTACGTATAGTTATCGTTTTGAAAACTTAAGTTAGTAGTTTCAAAATACACATATAACTTGTTGTTATTAATATAAAATGAGGTATTAAAACATTCCTTAATCATGTTAAATATGTATATATACATATATATATATACACAAACGTATAATTATCATATATTGTATAGTTCGTGATATCATCGGTCAAACTAGACGGTCAAACGTTGTGTAAAACTCTTTTCGGAAATATAAATCTCGACAATTTGGATTGCTTATCATGTTGGCAAGGTTTAATTTATGTAAATATTAATCTTATAAGTATAGTATGATCGAAAAAGTGCGGGTCGTTACAGCTGAACGACTATAATTGTGAACTTTGTTACCATCCTGGTAAGGCCAATGTTGTAGTCGACGCTCTGAGTCGAAAGGAGAGAACAGTACCCCTTCGTGTTCGGGCTCTGAACATCACCATCCATTCGAACCTCCATAGCCAGATCAGAGTAGCTCAAGAAGAGGCTCTCATCGAGAAGAACTTACGTTATGAATACTTGAACATTCTCGTCTCTAAATTCGAGGTTAGGGAATCTGGACTCCGATGCTATGCCGGAAGAATTTGGGTACCCCGTTATGGAGATCTACGGAACCTTATACTTAATGAAGCCCACAAGTCGAGATATTCGATTCATCCAGGAGCCGGAAAAATGTACCACAATCTTAAGGAACAGTATTGGTGGCCAAATCTTAAGAAGGATGTTGCAACTTATGTTGGAAGGTGTTTGACTTGTTCGAAGGTTAAGGCTGAACATCAGAGGCCATCTGGATTACTTCAGCAACCAGAAATCCCACAATGGAAATGGGAAGCAATTACAATGGATTTCATCACGAAGCTACCAAAGACGGTGGGCGGATACGATACAATCTGGGTTATCGTTGACCGTCTTACCAAATCTGCTCATTTTCTAGCGATGAAAGAAACAGATACAATGGAGAGACTTGATCAACTGTACATCAAAGAGGTTGTATCTCGTCATGGTGTGCCCTTATCAATCATCTCAGATCGCGATCCCAATTTTGCTTCCAGATTCTGGCGTTCTTTGCAAGAAGCCTTGGGAACTCGTCTCGACATGAGCACCGCGTACAACCCCCAGACCGATCGTCAGAGCGAATGAACAATTCAGACTTTAGAGGACATGTTACGTGCCTGTGTTATTGACTTCGGAAAGTCTTGGGAAAGGCATCTGCCGCTAGCCGAATTCTCTTACAACAACAGTTATCATTCGAGTATTAAAGCCGCGCCTTTTGAAGCGTTGTATGGCCGCAAGTGCCGTTCTCCTATTTGTTGGGCCGAGTTAGGCGAAGTGCAAATCACCGGACCCGAGATAGTCCATGAAACGACAGAGAAGATTTCTCAGATTCAGGCAAGACTTAAGACGGCCCGCGATCGCCAAAAGAGTTATGCTGATCTTAAACGTAAAGACTTCGAATTCAATGTGGGTGACCGAGTAATGTTGAAGGCCGCACCTTGGAAAGGTGGAAAGCGCGGAAAGTTAAACCCGCGATATATTGGTCCTTTTGAAATTTTGGAACGTGTTGGACCCGTTGCTTACCGTTTGGATCTTCCGACTCAGTTAAGTACTGTTCATCCTACCTTCCATGTATCAAATTTGAAAAAGTGTCTTGCTCCACCAGAACTTATCATACCCCTGGAGGAACTTACGATTGATGACAAACTCCACTTCGTGGAGGAACCTGTAGAAATTATGGACCGTGAGGTCAAAACCTTTAACCTATTCATGAGACAGCATTCCATAATCTCGCCAGAATAACTGATGAAGTCATAGTATGCACTCACTTTAACCTTATCTGAATTACAAATTTTATCGCATTTACTTTATCTATCTTATAAATTAGAAAATCTAAATATAAATATTCACTACTCCCTAACTATCTTAGGCTTAAATATAGGTTCGATTCTACTGATATCTCAAAAATATGACTCTAGGTCATACTTCCCTTACTTATAAGGAGTAGTAAGATTTAGGCCCCACTAAATATAAATTTGAAACAGTACCTTCCTCCCACGAGTGGCTGATCCTGGCGAGTCGCGGCCTGACGACACCTAGCAAATAAAAACCGCCCGTTTCGGCCATATCATTAAACAACGGGAATGAAACTAGTAATTAAAAGTGATGTGTTGTGATCAATAGGTAAAAAGCTTTATCCCTTCTAAATCCTAATTAGGTATCATTCATTCAAACAAACAGGTGTGCTTATCAATTTATTATCTAAATCATATAGACATGAATTCTTAAATTCGTTAAAACAATTATCTTGGGCCCGATTATGTAACCTAAACACTTGTCTTCATCCCTAATCTAAATTAACACTAAGTGGATGATGTGTGCGAGGTGTACTAGGAAATAGTATTATTTTTACAACGAAATACTATTAAATACGATACAATTTTACACAAGTGATTTATTTATTTATAGAATGGATATACCTAAACCTTGCTACAACACTTATAGGCAGTGTACTTAATCGTACAGTAGTGTAGTTTTTAGTAAGTCCGGTTTGTCCACAGGGAACTCTTAAACAAGCTTAACGCGATAATTTTAAAAACTATATTTGTAAAAATACAAAAATATATATAAGTAATATTATTATTATAAAAAGGGGGTTTTTACCGTTTAATGACCGGTTTGTCGATTTTAAAACTTTAGTCGCAGTTAAAACCTAATGTAAAATATTAAAAATAAATATAACTTAATTTAAAGCGTAAAGTAAATAACGATAATGAAATTGCGATAAATAAAAGTGCGATAAAATAAAATTGCGATAATTAAAGAGTACGATAATTAAAAGTGCAATTAAATATAATGACAATAAATAAAAGTGCGATAATTAAAAGTGCAATTAAATATGAAATAAAGGAATTATGCTTATTTAAACTTCCATAATCATGATGTTTGACGTGTTGATTTTTAGTTTATTCCCATGGGTTAACTGTTCTTTGTCCTGGATTATTCAATATGTCCATACGAATTTGTCCATAATAGTCCATCAGTCATAATCATAAAATACGGAAGTCTTCGTCAAATTATTCTTATTCCCGAAGTCAAATATTCCAACTAATTGGGGATTCGAATTGTAACAAGGTCTTAATACTTTGTTTAATGAATACACCAGGTTATCGACTGCGTGTAGACCTAGGTTTTACTACTTTGTTAACAATTATACCAATTACCCTTGAATGTAATCCACCCCTGTTTCAAGAAGTCTATTAACTATTAATCCAGTTCTGTGTCCGGTAAAATGAACAATTATTGGTATTTATAGATATCCCGCCCACCGTGCCCAGTCAAGCGTATGTGGTTATATATAAATACGTCAAATTATAAGTCTATATATTAAATCAACGAGGTATCATTTAGTTAATATAAAACCCATTAATAGCCCATAGTCTAATTTCCACAAGTGTCGTTCTTTTATCCAAACCCCAATTATGGTACAAAACCAATTACCCAATTTTAGTATTTAGCCCAACATCACGATTATTTCGGCATTAAATAAGCATAATAATTACTTAGCTACGAGTCATTAATTTAAAAATAACATTAACCATAACTTACAGTGATTAAAAATAGCGTAGCGTTACACGAACAGAATTTCGACTTACACCCTTACAACATTCGCTAACATACCCTTATTATTAGAATTTAAAATTAAAATTAAAATTAAAATATAATATATATATATATATATATATATATATATATATATATATATATATATATATATATACACACGTTTGATAGATGAAGAGAAAAAGATGGATATATGTTCAACCAAAACTGGGAATTTATAGGCATGTGGGCTGTTACCTACTGCCATGCGATCGCATGGATTTTTGCCTTCAAGGCCATGCGATCGCATGGCCCCTTTTTCCAGCTCACAAGAGTTTGTTTCCTAGCTTTGCCGACGGTTTAATAAATAAATATAATATATAAATAATTTTAAGAATTATTTAAATATTATATTATATTTATGTGCATAGTTGACTTGTAATTTTTAGTCCGTTGCGTCGAGCGTTGAGAGTTGACTTTGGTCCCGGTTCTGGTTTTTCGAACGTCCTTGCGTACAAATTAATATCTTGTACTTTGCGTTTCGTGTCTTATACTCTTGTAATTTTGAGACGTTTCTCATCAACAATTGGAACCACTTTGATTGTATTTTGTACTTTTGAGCTTTTTGGTCGTTTGCGTCTTTAATTCGTCGAATCTGTCTTTTGTCTTCACCTTTTATTATTTAAACGAATATTACTTGTAAATAGAACAATTGCAACTAAAAGCTTGTCTTTCTTGAGGGATAATGCTATGAAATATATGTTCGTTTTTAGCATTATCAAATATTCCCACACTTGAGCGTTGCTTGTCCTCAAGCAATATAGTCTTGAAATAAAAATACTAGAATCACTTCTTTATTCTTCACACTTTGTACATCAGTGATTTCTATACGGCGGTATGAACAATGGTAGTAACGTTGTGGTTTACAGTCCCACATGACTATAAAATTTAGATCCCTTAAGGAAATTGGATCTTTATGAAAATATTTGATCTTTTGAAAATTTAATCTAGCTTTTACCCTAGATAAGTTTTCCAGAATAACCCTTCACCGGTGTTTGCAAATTGTTTTTATGGGTTTGGTGGGTTTCAGATTTGAAAATTTTAGCTCAAAACTTGTGGTTTTGTGTCACCCACTTGCTAACCTTGTATTGGGAAAGCAACACGTCCAGTATACTTGCTCCGTATATTACCTTTCGGTAAACTATCGTCCGGTTTTAAAGGAAAGCGTTGAACAAGCAACTGTTAAGGCAATGTCCCATGACATGCTTTTAATTATGGTCTATAACGTGTCGGATGCAATTACTATCCTTGGTAGGAGCAATAGTAAAGCTCAAACTTTTAATTTTTCGGTTTGGCACAAGGTCCTGTCTTCGACCATACTATGTAACCACCGTTCTTACGGTTGACACCTGATTTGGTTCAGGTGATCTAATGAATTCCAGGTGAATTCCTAGGATTTTACGTTCAATGGTAATGAACGCATTGAAAATAGGGTTTTCAGAAAACAAATCGGTTTGTAATTTTGATCAAAATATTTTCTCGTTCAAGCTCGAGTTTAGATATCATCGATTTCCATGAGTTTGTAATTCTCAATCTTTAAAGTCAATCTCTATGATTGAGTAATATCATGCTTAAAAGCTGATTTTTAATCTATAAGGAGATTATCCTTTCTGGGGGTCTGATTCATTAGTCTTATCAAGCTAATTTGCACGGCGTCCTCCCCATTTTACAAGACAGATCCTCTCATGGTTAGGATAAGTCTGACCACTTGGCGACCCTGTTTGATGCTGAGGTCCGTGGATTTTCTGCTGATTTTAGAGATGACTTTTTTAGATTTTTCGTCAACCTACAGCTGGTCTGGACGACAACTTCCTGACCTAAATCAAGAAGCGCGTTTCTTTTTCGGAAGACTTTACTTCCTTTTAATGATGGAATTGATTCATCGTGTAGATCCATCTTTCTTTCAAAAGTATTACAATAAATCGGGTAAAATGGTTAATTTTGTCCAAAAGAAAAGTATCTTTGTACAAAATATGTGATATATGTTTTAAAAAATTTGGTAATTTTTCCCACACTTGGCTTTTATTTTCTTTTTTATTGTCCTCTATTCCATTTTAAATGAATTCTAACATTTTGATTTGTTTCTCAATTTATGTCCTTTCCGAGGTAACAATAATTTCGGTATTAACACCTAGTTTTATCGTTCATAAATATGTATAAACATGATTTTGAATTCATTTAATTGAAAATTTTGAAAATTTTACTAGAATTGGGTAGTCGGTATATAAGACTAGGGTTGTTCTTTATTATCAGAGAGCACTAGATTCTAATACAACTACTGCGTTACTAGTATTTCTAATGGTAACCAAGTGTATAAGTCTAAAAATTTTAAAAATCCGAAAGAATTTAACCCCTTCCCACACTTAAGATCTTGCAATGCCCTCATTTGCAAGAAATCAGTAACAATTTAAATTACTGAGGGTGATTTGCGTAGAAAAATGATTAAATTTTACCAAAGTTTCCAAACATATTGGCGTTTTTTTTTTAAATGTTTTTGGCATACTTTAGATCAATAAGATTAAAAATAATGATAATAAAATTTCTCGTCCCGCCCTCGGGTAAAGCAATTTCGGTTCAATGACCTAGTCTTCAACTCACGACGAATTTTAAAAATCATATTTTTATCTTAGTGAAATAAAGTATATATTTGTTTTTAAATTTACACCAAACTTAAATTTAAAATGCATAAAATTAAAAATTCATTTAAATATAATTAATATTTTTAATTTTACAAACTTATATTAAAAATAGTAGTTTAAAATATTTACAAACTTAAATATATTGATTTTAAAAAGTTTACAATAATAATTTAATATTTAATATTTAATATTAATTTTAAAAACTAAGTAAAAATTAAAATTAAAAATCTTTTTGGTCATTTATCCCACTTTAATCAATCAAATATTATCAAAAATATACGCCCCTCTTTTCGGTAAAGTAATTTCGGTTCCATAACCTAGTTTAACTCATGACGAATTTTTGAAATATTTTGGGTTGAATGATTAAAGATATTTATACCTTAAGAATAAACGGTAAATTTCGCAGTGATGTAATAAATTTTTGCATGATATCAATAATTTCGGTCTCAAAACCTAATTTTATTGAATACCAATTTAATACTTTATAGCGAACAATTTAGCGTTTATTATCAAAAGGTTAAAAGCAATAAAAATAAACATAAAAACTGTACATACTTACCTGTGAAATAGAATTCTCAGTGGCCTGCTTTAGCCCACTCATAAGATAGTCGGACTAATTGGTTTTCCATAGCTACATAGGCGTAACCTCGAGCATTCAACGTTTTTTCTTTGAAACATATGAACGGTCCATCTCTGCATAAAGTAACGAACTCGGTATTGGAATATGTCTGATTCGTCGAGCATTTTCCTTCGTCTGACCATTTTTCGCATTTGTGACATCTTTCAAGGTGTCGTGCTCTTCTTTTCGCTGTGGATTTTGATTTTCCTTTACCAAAATGTAACTTATTATTTTCGTTTCTGGATTCTTTTCTTACTCCGTCCAATTTGCCTCTGATTAATGATACCAATTCACTTGGAAGGGTGTCATTATTACGTTTAGTGATCAAAGTGTGTAGCATTAGACCATGGTTTAGTTCACAGGAAGTCTTCATCTTGTAAAACCTAAAATAATAAAAATTCAGAATGGGGGGAGAAGACTAGTTCTTTAGGGTCTGCTAGGGAAAGACCATTCGGATTCCATTCTCGAGAACTACACGAAAACAGAAAATCTAACTCTATCAGAAATACATATTACCCTAAAAAGATTTGAACCTCCCCACACTTAGTTAGATGTGGTATTGAAATTGTGATTAACTTCGTTGTAAACTTCCATCGGATCATGTACGTAATGTTTAACTCTGTGACCATTAACTTTAAATTCAATCCCATTTGAATTTATTAACTCTACTGTTCCGTATGGGAAAACTCTTTTGACTATGAATGGTCCAGACCATCTTGATTTCAATTTTCCAGGAAATAGCTTGAATCGTGAATTGAAAAGAAGAACTCTGTCTCCTTCTTTAAATTCTTTTGAACTTCTGATTCTTTTATCATGCCATTTTTTCGTTCTTTCTTTATAGATTAACGAATTTTCGTATGCCTCAAGTCTTAATTCTTCTAATTCGTTTAGTTGACTTAATCGTAGACGTCCAGCTTCATGTAAATCAAGATTACATGCCTTCAAAGCCCAAAATGCTTTGTGTTCAATTTCTACTGGAAGATGACATGCTTTTCCATAAACGAGTCTAAAAGGTGTGGTTCCAATTGGAGTTTTGTAGGCTGTTCTAAAATTCCAGAGTGCATCCTCCAATTTCATGGACCATTCCTTCGGATTTGATCCTACAGTTTTCTCTAGAATATGTTTTAAAGCTCAGTTGGTATTTTCAACTTGTCCACTTGGTTGTGGATGATAAGCGGTGGAGATTTTATGAGTTACTCCATATCTTTTAAGAACTTTCTCAAGTTGATTATTACAAAAATGTGTACCCCGATCACTTATTAAAGCTTTCGGTGTTCCGAACCTTGCAAAAATACGTTTTAAAAAGTTGACTACAACTCGTGCATCATTAGTTGGGAGAGCTTGTGCTTCCGCCCATTTAGATACATAATCAATGGCAACAAGAATGTAGAGATTATTATGAGATTTTGGAAATGGACCCATAAAGTCAATACCCCAAATGTCAAATACTTCACATACTTGAATGACATTTTGTGGCATTTCATCACGTTGACTTATTTTTCTGGCCCTTTGACAAGCATCATAGGATTTGCAAAGAAGGTGTGCGTCTTTGAAAATTGTAGGCCAATAGAATCCAGCATCGTAAACTTTTCTTGCTGTAAGTTGAGGCCCATAATGCCCTCCTGTTGGTCCTATGTAACAATGGTTTAAGATTTGACTAGCTTCATCCCCGAATACACATCGGCGTATTATTCCTTCGGGACAACTTTTAAACAAATGTGGATCTTCCCAGAAATAGTGTTTTATATCACTAAAAAATTTCTTTCGTTTTTGGTACGACAATCCTTTTTCAAGGAATCCACATACTAAGTAGTTTGCATAGTCTGCAAACCATGGAATTTCATTATAATCTATCTTCAATAGATATTCATCAGGAAAGTTGTCTTGTATGGCCGATTCATTTAGAACTTCTAATTCGGGATTTTCAAGACGAGAAAGATGATCAGCGGCGAGATTTTCTGCTCCCTTTTTATCTCAGATTTCAATATCGAACTCTTGTAAGAGTAAGATCCAACGGATTAATTGTGGCTTGGCATCTTGTTTTGAAAATTGGTATCTAAGAGCAGAATGGTAGGTATAGACCACCGTTTTAGCTAGAACGAGATACGAACGAAATTTGTCAAAAGCAAACACAATAGCAAGGAGTTATTTTTCAGTAGTTGTATAGTTCGTTTGTGCTCCTTGTAACGTCTTACTAGCATAATAAATAGGTTGAAATCGTTTTTCAATCCTTCGTCCTAAAACGGCTCCCATTGCAAAATCACTTGCATCGCACATAAGTTCAAATGGTAGATTCCAATTTGGAGTTATCATGATCGGCGCATTAGTGAGTTTTTCTTTAAGAATATTAAAAGATTTGATGCATTCATCTGAAAAGATGAATGGAGCATCCTTTTCTAGGAGTTTATTCATAGGAGTGGCAATTTTAGAAAAATCTTTTATGAAACGTCGGTAAAAACCGCCATGCCCTAGAAAACTCCTAACTCCTCTAACATTGGTGGGATGTGGAAGTTTAGCAATTACATCTACTTTAGCTCTATCCACTTCAATTTCTTCCTTTGAAATTTTATGTCCAAGAACGATGCCTTCTTTAACCATGAAATGGCATTTCTCCCAATTAAGTACTAGATTTGATTGTTCTTATCTAATAAGCATTCGTTCAAGATTAACTAGACATGATTCAAATGTATCACTGAAGACTGAAAAGTCATCCATGAAAACTTCCATGCATTTTTCTATCATGTCGTGAAAAATTGCCATCATGCACCTTTGAAAGGTTGCAGGGGCGTTGCAAAGTCCAAATGGCATGCATTTGTAAGCAAAAGTACCATAAGGGCACGTAAATGTGGTTTTCTCTTGATCCTCAGGTGCTATTGGAATTTGAAAGTATCCGGAAAAACCATCAAGAAAACAATAGTAACTATTTCTAGCTAATCTTTCCAACATTTGATCAATGAAAGGTAATGGAAAGTGATCTTTTCTGGTGGCGTCATTTAATTTTCTATAATCAATACAAACACGCCATCCTGTTACAGTCCTAGTAGGAATAAGCTCATTTTTCTCATTTGTGATGACAGTCATGCCACCCTTCTTAGGTACGCATTGAACTGGGCTTACCCATGGACTATCAGAAATTGGATAAATTAAACCTTCATCTAGCAGTTTAATAATTTCTTTCTTAACAACATCTTGCATATTAGGATTTAGTCTTCTTTGGCTTTGCACATACGTTTTATGACCTTCTTCCATAAGGATTTTATGTGTGCAATACGAAGGACTTATTCCTTTAATATCATGAATCTTCCATGCAATAGATGGTTTATGAGCTTTTAGTACAGAAATGAGTTGTGATTTTTCATTTTCAGTAAGAGAAGACGATATTATTACAGGTAATTCAGATTCACCATGTAAATAAGCATATTCCAAATGGTTTGGAAGTGGCTTTAACTCTAATGTCGGTGGTTCTTCTATCGATGATTTATATCGATATCTGTCTTCCTCTTTTAGCATTTGAATTTCTTCTGTTGTTGTTTCATATCCATTAGCCATAAGTGTAGCTAACATTTCAGTTTCATCAATTGGTTCAGTTCCTTCTCCTAAAGAACATTCCCCTGTTCCCTGTAATTCTGGAAATTCTTCTAACAATTCTGCATGTGATTCTATAGTTTGAATATAATAACATGTATCATCTGCAGATTGCGGTTGTTGCATGGCTCTATCAACAGAAAAGGTAACACTCCCGTCCTCTATACTTAGGGTCAGTTTCTTACCAAACACGTCTATTATTGCTTTAGCTGTGTTTAAGAATGGTCTTCCTAAAATGAGAGGTACTCGAGAATCTTCTTCCATGTCGAGAATAACAAAATCTACTGAAAATACTAAAGTACCAAATTTAACTAGCATGTTCTCCATTATCCCTCTAGGATATTTTACTGATCTATCTGCTAGTTGTATGCTTATTGGTGTTGGTTTCAATTTTCCAAGGTCTAGTTTAGCGTATAGTGAATATGGCATTAAATTTATACTAGCACCTAAGTCTGCCAATGCTTCTATTGAACTAAGACTACCCAGAAAATATGGAATTGTGAAACTTCCTGGATCTGATAATTTTTCTGGTATCTTATTCAACAGCACTGCAGAACAATTAGCATTCATAGTAACAGCCGAGAGTTCTTCCATTTTCTTTCTATTTGTGATTAGATCTTTCAAGAATTTAGCATATCTAGGCATTCTTGAAATTACATCAATGAAAGGAATATTTACATTTATCTGTTTAAACATATCCAAGAATTTGGATTGCTCGACTTCAAGTCTTTCTTTTCTCATTTTACTCGGGTAAGGAAGTGGTGGTTGGTATGGTTTAACATAAGGTTTAGCCTTAACTGTGTTATCTTCATTAACCTTTTCAACTACCGGTTCTGTTTCCTTATCTTGATCAGATTGTGGTTCTTGTAGAGTAGGAATTGCTTCATCAGAAATTACAGGCATTTCAGGTGGTTTAAGTGTAACACCACTTCTTGAGGTAATGGCTTTAGCTGTTTCATTTCGGGGGTTAGCATTTGTATCACTAGGTAGGCTTTCCGGTTTTCTTTCACCTATCAACCTTGCTAGGTTACTTACTTCTTGTTCCAGATTTTGAATAGAAGCTTGTTGATTTCTAAATGCTTGAGCATTTTGTTCATTGGTTTATTTCTGAGAGGTGAAAAACTGTGTTTGAGATTCAACTAGCTTTGACATCATGTCTTCTAAATTTGGCTTTTTATCATCGGTTTGTGGTGGTTTATTTTGAAAAATAGGTCTTTGCTGATTGTAAGTATTATTGGATACTTGTTGATTGTTAGGACCTTGTTGGTTATTGTATGGAACATTTCGGTTATAGTTCTGATTTTGATTGTAAATTGGTCTTGGCGGTTGATAATTATTCTGATAATTATTTTCAGGCCTTTTGTTTATGTATGAAACATTCTCTCTTTGTTCCATTGTTAGTTCAATACTGAGACAATCTTTTGTCAAATGTGGTCCTCCACACTGCTCACAACTAATTCGTATTGAGTGAATATCTTTAGTCATCTTTTCCATTCGTCTCTCGACAGCATCTATCTTTGCGGAAATGGAATCTAAGTCATGACTAGAATCGGCTCTAGCTGCTTTAGATGATCAAACGATATCTTTTTCTTGGTGCCACTCATGTGAGTGGGAAGCAGTGTTATCAATAATTTTGTAAGCATCAGTTGTTGTTTTCTTCATAATGGAACCACCAGCTGCTATATCGATGTCTTTTCTTGTAGTGATGTCGCATCCTTAGTAGAATATTTATACTATTTGACAAGTGTCTAAACCATGTTGCGGACATCCTCTCAATAATTTTCTAAATCTTGTCCAAGCCTCATATAAAGTTTCATTTGGCTTTTCTGTGAACGTAACAATTTCTCCTTGAAGTCTCACGGCTTTAGATGCTGGAAAGAATTGTTTAAGATATTTTTCAACTAAAACGTCTCATGTATCAATCGCCCCTTCAGGTAATGATTCTAACCAATCTTTGGCTTCTCCCTTTAAAGTCCAGGGAAATAACATGAGATATATCTGTTCATCCTCTACTTCTCGGATTTTAAATAGAGTGCAGATCCTATTAAATGTACGAAGATGTTCATTTGGATCTTCCTTCGGCGCACCACTAAATTGGCATTGATTTGTTACCATGTGTATAATTTGTCCTTTGATTTCATAATCTGCCGCATTAATGTCTGGTTGAGTAATTGCGTGACCTTGGCCAGTGCGTTTAGCTCTCATTCGGTCTTCCATACTTAGAAGTTCCAGATTTTCCATAATTGAATTTGTTGAATCTGAATCACTAGAGGATTCTGATTTAATGGTTGGTTCCTCGACAATCTCTGTTTGAATGATTGGTGGTTCCGGAGGAAAGATTAATGGTTCAGGATCTCTGAATTGTCCCTGAATATTCTCCAGATTCTCAATTGTGAGGTCAGGTTCAAAAAATGGATTATCAAAAATTTGAATTGGAGTACTTGGTCGACTGGATGACGATTCTAAAGAAAAATCAACGGCGACAATATTTGCTAGATGTCTTGATCGAGTTACAGGTGGTGAACGTACAAAAGGTGGTGAACGTTTTGCTTGGTGTATTCACTGAATATCCTATTAGTTATAAAAATAAGAAAAATTATATAAGTTATCAAATTAATAGACTTTTCTGATTTTTTTTCCACGTTTCGAATAGCTAAAAGATGCAGCAGAGGGGCAGGATTCGTTTGGTCTCAATATAATTGAGTACTGTTTGGCTCGAATAACCCGGTACACGTACAAATCCAACTATTACTACGAACCAGAAAATTGATGTCTATCAATTTAACCACTTAAAATAATTTTTCGTTTTAAAATTTTAGAGAAGAAATAGAAAAAAAAAAATTCGATGTCCTATAAACTAGAGCGTCGAGAAATAAGAAAGAAAAAGATTGCGCGTCGAAAAATGTCAAAAAATAAAAGGTCAAAAAATAAAAATAAGAAAGTAGCGCGTCGAAACTTAAAAAGGAACTAAAAACCAAGAATTAAAAGTTGCATCTAAAAATATTAAAGCTTAAAAGAAAAACTATATCCCAAATGGCAATAACTTAAAAAGGTACTAAAATATTAAAAACGGCGTCACAAAATTCTAAAGCACCTAAATCTTAGTCTAAAGAAAAAGCACTTAAGGGATTTTACGGCAAAGCCTAGAAACCTAAAAATAAAAATAACTATGTCTTAAAACTAAATACGAGCGAAAAATATAAATATTATGCTAAAAACAAATAAAAAATACAAAATATAAAAATAAACTTAAAGTTGTAAAAAGTACAATTTTTATAAAAATATTATTTTTATATTATTTATTTTATAAAAGTATTAATTTTATATATTTATAAAACTAATTACACTTAATAATACAAATTAATTAAAAACTAAAACAACTAATTATTAAATATAACCCTAATTAGGGTTTTAATTATAATAATTATAATTAATTTTAAACCCTAAACTGGTCGGACTAGGTTACCAGACCAGTCAAATCACCTCATGCGATCGCATGAGGTGTTAGTTGATTTTCCATGCGATCGCATGGCTTGCGAATTCGGGCCAGACTATGGGCTGCTACAGTGATCGGGCCGAGTGGTTTACTATTTTTTTTTGTTTTAGATTATATAAAGTAAATATATAACTTAAATACAAATTTAATTTTAAAAACTAAAATACAAATACTTTTTAACTTTATATATATTTAACAACTCTTAAAAACAAATATATAGATTTTTTTTATTTTCTTTTTATATTTTTGTATTTTTATTTAAAATGTATATTTTTTTATATAAAGAACTTAATAATAATAAAAAAAACTTTTTTTTATATAGCGTTGCGCTTCCGGCGTTTAAGCAAGAATTTCCCCGGCAGCGGCGCCAAAAATACTTGATGTGTTCGAGGTGTACTAGGAAATAGTATTATTTTTACAACGAAATATTATTAAATACGATACAATTTTACACAAGTGATTTATTTATTTATAGAATGGATATACCTAAACTTTGCTACAACACTTATAGGCAGTGTACCTAATCGTACAGTAGTGTAATTTTTAGTAAGTCCGGTTCGTCCACAGGAAACTCTTAAACAAGCTTAACACTATAATTTTAAAAACTATATTTGTAAAAATACAAAAATATATATAAGTAATATTATTATTATAAAAAGGGAGTTTTTACCGTTTAATGACCGATTTGTCGATTTTAAAACTTTAGTTGCAGTTAAAACCTAATGTAAAATATTAAAAATAAATATAACTTAATTTAAAGCGTAAAGTAAATAACGATAATGAAATTGCGATAAATAAAAGTGCGACAAAATAAAATTGCGATAATTAAAGAGTACGATAATTAAAAGTACAATTAAATATAATGACAATTAATAAAAGTGCGATAATTAAAAGTGCAATTAAATATGAAATAAAGGAATTATGCTTATTTAAACTTCCATAATCATGATGTTTGACGTGTTGATTTTTAGTTTATTCCCATGGGTTAACTGTTCTTTGTCCTGGATTATTCAATATGTCCATACGGATTTGTCCATAATAGTCCATCATTCATAATCATAAAATACGGAAGTCTTCGTCAAATTATTCTTATTCCCGAAGTCAAATATTCCAACTAATTGGGGATTCGAATTGTAACAAGGTCTTAATACTTTGTTTAATGAATACACCAGGTTATTGACTGCGTGTAGACCAAGGTTTTACTACTTTGTTAACAATTATACCAATTACCCTTGAATGTAATCCACCCCTGTTTCAAGAAGTCTATTAACTATTAATCAAGTTCTGTGTCCGGTAAAATGAACAATTATTGGTATTTATAGATATCCCGCCCACCGTGCCCAGTCAAGCGTATGTGGTTATATATAAATACGTCAAATTATAAGTCTATATATTAAATCAACGAGGTATCATTTAGTTAATATAAAACCCATTAATAGCTCATAGTCTAATTTCCACAAGTGTCGTTCTTTTATCCATACCCCAATTATAGTACAAAGCCCAATTACCCAATTTTAGTATTTAGCCCAACATCACGATTACTTCGGCATTAAATAAGCATAATAATTACTTAGCTACGAGACATTAATTTAAAAATAACATTAACCATAATTTACAGTGATTAAAAATAGCGTAGCGTTACACGGACAAAATTTCGACTTACACCCTTACAACATTCGCTAACATACCCTTATTATTAGAATTTAAAATTAAAATATAATATATATATATATATATATATATATATATATATATATATATATATATATATATATATATATATACACACACACGTTTGATAGATGAAGAGAAAAAGATGGATATATGTTCAACCAAAACTGCGAATTTATAGTCATGTGGGTTGTCACCTACTGCCATGCGATCGCATGGATTTTTGCCTTTCAGGCCGTGCGATCGCATGGCCCCTTTTTCCAGCTCACAAGAGTTTGTTTCCTAGCTTTGCCGACGGTTTAATAAATAAATATAATATATAAATAATTTTAAGAATTATTTAAATATTATATTATATTTATGTGCATAGTTGACTTGTAATTTTTAGTCTGTTGCGTCGAGCGTTGAGAGTTGACTTTGGTCCCCGTTCCGGTTTTTCGAACGTCCTTGCGTACAATTTAATATCTTGTACTTTGCGTTTCGTGTCTTGTACTCTTGTAATTTTGAGATGTTTCTCATCAACAATTGGAACCACTTTGATTGTATTTTGTACTTTTGAGCTTTTTGGTCGTTTGCGTCTTCAATTCGTCGAATCTGTCTTTTGTCTTCACCTTTTATTATTTAAACGAATATTACTTGTAAATAGAACAATTGCAACTAAAAGCTTGTCTTTCTTGAGGGATAATTCTATGAAATATATGTTCGTTTTTAGCATTATCAGTGGATCAAGCACAATTGTAAATCACAATAATATGTCTTGCAATAATCAAAATCAACAAACTTGCATTAAATAATCACTTGAACAATTTACAAAATTATTAATCAACGAACTTTATCATTGTAAAATTACAAACCACACATATACTTGAATGAATAAACAATACGCTAAATGGTCATTGGAAGGAATAAAGTAAGGAACTTAGCCGAGCATGATGATGATGATGATGATAATGATGATGAACATGAAGGATTGTTGATGAACCATGATGAACTCGCCTTCGATCCTTGAAACCTTGATGATTTTGATGTTAGGGTTGATGTTTGGGGCTTAAAAACTGGAGAAAAAAGTCCCTAATTCGTGGCTAAGGGTTTCTCTTATATAGGGAATGAATAACTTGTTCCCAAAGCAAAAATCTCTCAAAATCCGACATCAGCAAAATTGCATTGGCGTAATTTACGCCGGTCTGGCGTAAATTACGCCCATATTTGTACTGGCGTAAAAGCTGGCATAAAAAGCTCTGATATGGCGTAAATTACTCCAGTGTTAAAA
Source organism: Rutidosis leptorrhynchoides (assembly GCF_046630445.1). Taxonomy (NCBI): domain Eukaryota; kingdom Viridiplantae; phylum Streptophyta; class Magnoliopsida; order Asterales; family Asteraceae; genus Rutidosis; species Rutidosis leptorrhynchoides. Next base: position 153,443,855 of record NC_092338.1, on the reverse strand, counting down.
TTCTGGATTTTTCAACTTTTTCCATAACTCGACTTCAAATGCCCTTTTTCGCACCTTTTTGCACTAACTTCTTTTCACACCTGTAATACACTGAATCTCATCAAAGTACCTTGTTTTTCACTTGAATGTAATCACTTTTATCATGTTTAAGTACAAACGATCGTGTCAAAAAATGACCGATCAGCCATGCACCTTCTACTAAAGTGGAAGCTAAACGTCTATGGACCAAAGATTGAACATGAAAAACGAGTCAACAATAATGTTAGTTAATCTACAGGTTTTAGCATACAAATACCAGTATGTTTCAGAAATTGGTTTCAGAAATCAGTTATCAGAAATCATTTATCGGAAACTTAGTTATCAGTAATCAGTAATCAGTTATCACAATTTAGTATTCAGAATTCAATTATCAGCAATCAGTTATCAGCATTATACCACGAGATTTTGTACAACCCAGTTGTATAAGTATATACATTCTCATGAGCACTTGAATACAAAGCTTAACACTACGAGCATTTTAGAACTACGCGATTTCCTTTGCCCATCTTAGTATACACTTGTTGATGTGTACAATTTACGAAGTAATAAGCACCACAATTTGTAGCAGTGAGGCTGTCAAATCTAACGGATCAGTCCCAATGATTTGCGCTTACAAAAGTAACTATAGTATTCAAGCTAAGGGCTTTCTGAACAAAACTAATATGTATAAAGTTTGGTACTCGTGCCTAAATTGTAAAACAGTTTGAAAGTAGCATGTTATCTCATCAAAAGAGTAAAAGTGAAAATGAGACTATAGACTCACCTTGAGTGCTCGTTAATGTAATGCAAAAAGCACAAGTAAACTGGACGGTTACAACTGTGTAAAGCAACCACTATATATCAAATTGCACACACTAAAAGATAGAGAATGATGCGGGAAACGATTCTTCTCAAACAAGCAAGCAAAAATTATCAAGTTTTGATGGTGATTTTATGGGATGAAGGTGGCGATGAGTTTGAGAGGGATAAGAGGGAACCAATCGATTGTTTTAGGGTTGGGAGAATAATGGTACGTATTATAGTTTAACTTGTGGGTTAGGGGATTAGTTTAGGGCTTAACTAAATTAATTTCATGGACTCTATTAAACAAATGGCCAAAAATAAATAAAACAAGGGGGCCCATGCATGTTCGGCCGATTGGCCCTTCTAGAGGTGTCCATGGACTAACTCTTGTTTATTCGAGTGATCGTGGGTCTCGTTTCTAGTTGCCATTAACTGCAAACTGGTCATTTAAACGAATCTACGCGGTTTAATTTATTAAGTCACATAATAAATTAAATATATTTTTATGATTTAATAATTATTAAAATAATCATTATTATTTTATCCGAGTGTTTCGTTGTTCCGAAAGACATCTTTTGCAGTTATCGTAACCGTTCTGTTTTCTTTGTATTCCATCATTCGAAATAAGTTATTCCATTAATATAGTAATCATATTAAAATCGAATTATCATTCGCTTCGTTATCCAGTGTTGATAGCCGAACCCGTAAAGGTGGGACGTCATTCGAGCATTAGCCAATAGTCTTCAAGTTTTTAATTTATTTTAATTCCAATAAATTAAATATATTTTTAAAGTTAATAATTATTAAAAATAATTATTAAAACGTTATCCGTGTTTTTCATTGTCTAGAAAGACATTATCTGCAGTTTTCATAACCGTACATTTTTCTCTATGTACTTCTAAACCGATGCATGTTATTCTAAGATGTCACACATTCCAACAAGTAGAGTTCAAGTAATCACCGTTAAATATTCTCAAATGTATTTAAAAAAATTCGGCGTAGGAAAATCGTATGATTTAACTTATGATCATCAAGTATTAAACGGAAGTTTTAACGAAAAAACTCGAGTTGTTACATAACCCATCAGGGGTTCAAGAAAGCTCTCAAGGGAGTTGCAAACAAACCAGCGGCCATGTCTGATGAAGATTGGGAAAAGTTAGATGAAAAAGCTCTTACTATAATTTAATTGTTCTTATCTCGAGAAGTCCTTCGAGACGTAATTCATGCAAAAACAGCGGCTAGCTTGTGGACCAAGCTAGAATCACTCTACATGACCAAGAGTCTCTCAAACAAACTCTGATTGAAAGATCGACTCTACATTATGCACATGAAACCAGGCATAAACATCAAGGACCGCCTATATGAATTCAACAACATCCTCATAGACCTAGAAAACTTAGATGTCAAGATAGATGATGAAGACAGAGCCGTTTTACTAGTCATCTCATTACCTGCATCTTATAAACACTTCAAAGAAATCATGCTATTCGGTAATCATAAAACCTTATTTTTAATATGCTTTATTGTCAATACAGAAGTATGATGGTGATGATTAACCCGATAGTGGTAAAGGATTAGTGGCAAGAAGTCGAAATCATGAACGAGGAGAAAGCAACCGCAATAATTTTAAGAAGCAACGATCCAAATCTCACGGTAGACAAACAGACAAATCTTGCAAATATTGCAAGAAACCTGGACATCTGGCCTATGAATGTTTTGATGGAGGTAAGGTATATATGGGAAACCATACAGTTTGCCCTGTTGTTGGTAATGGCACTATTCTAATCAAGATGCACGACGTGGTTGCAAGAACAGTGACTGGTGTTCGCCATGTTTCTGATTTAAAACGCAATCACATATCTTTAGGCACACTGGAATCGAATGGCTACAAGTACTCAAGTGAATGTGGGTTCATGAAAATAATTAAATGAGCCATGGAATTCATGAAGGCTATTAATGGACGGACTATATGTACTATTGGAAACCACCATCACTGGCTTGGCACTAAAGGAATTGATTGTCGGAGAGTTTCGGCTAGAACACGTTCGATGGTTGCTCGGGTTTGGTTAATTGTTCAACTAATGGAGCGGTTTTTTCTTCGAAGGTAACCAATTAGTATTCTTTAGGAGATTGATGGAGTGGATAATCTTGTTAGTCGCGGAACTTGAAACTTTCAAGATATTGTTTGAGGGTGTCAAGAACTCGGTTTGAGTTTGGTAACCGATGGAAGTTAACGAGCTAGTGGGAGTTAGATGACTAATGGAGTTATGGAGATGGTTGAGCGAATTGTTCTCCAATGTTCTCAAGTTTAGTGCGTCAATTCCAGGCACTAGATACTCGGGTACTTGTCTTACTCCCCAATGCAAAGAAATTTGCAACTGACCGTGTGGTACAAACCAGATTCTTCTCGTGTAGCCGTAGTTTAATTATTACTTGTACAGTGGAAACGTGTTTGAGGGTGAGAAGATATGTTCGTGAAATTTATAGCTATGAGATGGATCAGTGTACCAGCGTTAAAGTGAAAAGTTGAAGGTGTAGATTTAGAGGTTGTGACTGCGTTCTCACTGGAGCCTTGATGAAGAGTCAACGAGGACGCCTGTTAGATTTTCTGATTGTTTGTGAAGGAAAATCAGTGATAGACAAAAATTCTGTACGAGGGTGATCGTTGACATGTCGATGGCAGCGTTGGGAGTGTAGAGCGATGAGTTGAGGTAGTTTTGTCTCCTGTTTAAGTCTTGTGATTGAAGTCTCGCATAATGGTGGCGCAGAAATCGAGATGACCCAAGCTAATAACTAAAGATTGGATTATTACTCAGTGGTGTTTTTTGATGTCGAAAGACTTCCTTCCCATAGACGGGTAACCGATGGAGAAGTGCGGCGTGACCCGGATAGTTTATTCGACAGTATCAAAAGGATTCATAGTCAGCTAATCGGGAGTTGTTGTGGGTGTTCAACATAAATGCCATTGAGGTTGATTACGTTTTGGCGAGTGTAGTTGAAGTGCTCTTTATCGAAAACTGCCAGCTTGATCAGTTTGATGGGTTGGAATGCGCGTGTCTCAAGAAACTTTCTTGGAGGTATAGATGAGTAGGTTCACTGAAGTCAAGACAAGTGATCGATGTAGGGTTTCTTTAATCTTCAAGTAGGAGATTGTTGGGTGTGAAGATTAAACTAAAGTACCAAGTCGAACAACTTAGAGACCAAGTCTTGTTTACCTTAGGGACAAAGTCGAACAACTTGGAGGGCAATTCGAACTTGGTGGACAAGTTTAACTTTAACTATAAATAGAACCCTAGCCTCATTGTAATTGTGTGCAAAAATATAATAAGAAAAATTCTCTAGTTTGCGCCCGTGGACTAAACCGAATATTACGTGTTTAAAGTTGGAATATAACCACATTAATACCCGTGTCATGCTTTATTTTGATCAATCACTTGTCTTGTTTGTGTCCACGAATTCCTAACATTTTCTCTTGTTTCTCATGACACCTTCATCCACTAAAATTTTCAAACAATCCTTTAGCACACGCCATGCCTCCACGTAGCTAAAGGGCCTACTCATCTGCTGCTTGAACAACCTATGTGCTTTCAAAAGAATGTTTGCGTCTCTAACCCCACTTTACCAATGTTGTTCAACTTTGGAGTAAATTTATGTAAATACTTGACCTAGTTGGCCATTTTACTCTATTTCCCGATGAAGTCTCAAACGAATCCTTAGATTGTGAGTTCCAATCGTCGGTTAATTAGAAACGACAACCCAACACGACCAAAATGTGACTTTCATCATCGCTTCACACTATTGTCTAGATAAAACCTTTTTGTCTTCCGGGTCCGATTGCTCGGGTAGTTGGGGTTCGGGTAAGGTTTCTTCTATATCCTCGAATGGTATTTGAATAGGTGTTCGCAAGGTATTTGCATGTGTATGAAAAAAGGGTTAGCTAGGCGGATTAATGAAAGTGCGTTGTTGTTGAAACATATGCATATATGCATTGGTTCATGCCTTCATGGGTCTTCGGGTGGTAATGAATATGGATTTATGCATGATGACATTTGTACGTAACCCGCAAAACCCGTTGATTGTTTTGGGTGGAAAAATGACCGGGTATATTGTAATGGAAAATTTTGTCGTGAAATTTTGACGGAAAATTTTAATGGTCATTATTAATAGGGACCAACCATGTAGCTAGTGCAAACTTTGGTGACCAACTACGACAAAAAAGATAAATGGGTATGATGAATATTGGACAAAATTTAGTGACCAACATGCGTAAATTTTTCTTCTAAATAAATTAAATGTATCAAACTATTAAAATAATTTCAAAAATGTATATTTTCAACACGTACGAGTATGCTAAGAAGTTTCTTGTATTTATATCACTTGTCGCCAGTCAATCAAGATTTTGATATTTTGATGTAAAACATTTTCAACACTTCTTGCAGATTCTTTTTCAACAAAGCCAGATGGGAAAGAAGAAGAAGAAGAAGATGAGATACATAAAGTAGTACCTGAAACAAACCCAAATGGTGAAGTCTCAATTGAGATAGAAACATGTACGGACTTAGTTTCAATAAAAACTAATTCAGGAGGTATAAAAGGACGCCTAATTGGCAGTCGGTGGCGTGTTGCAATGTCAGTGACAAATTTTCTATCAAGGTCTGTTGTAAGTGCTAATGATAAAATGTGCATGAAGAATTTGTTTGAAGCTACTATAGTGGGAGATTGGTCAAAAGCAGAATCCATACTAAAGACAAACAACTATTTAGCGACAAAAGAAATCAGTCCGGTGATGGGAAAATAGTCACAACGGGCAATCTACAAAACGGAAACAAACATCCGTTTGACAAACATTTTCTGACCCGTATGAACCCGTGAGAAAACTAACAAATAAGACATATCACAATCATCACAAATCAGCCCCAATTCTGTCTCAAATCAGCAAATAACAAATAATCAAGCACACACAATACACACGAGACTTTTTACGTGGAAAACCTCTCAAAATCGAGAGTAAAAACCACGGGACTCGTAAGCTACTTAAATTTCACTATCATCAACAAGAGAACAATACAATAATCCTTCTCTAGATCAACTAGAGGGATATAACATCATCATACTCTTGAACTACAACAATCAACAAGTATATGAAACAATTAAAGACAAAAGATGAATGATTTCACCTAAAAAACTGTAGTCTGATCCAGAAGCTATAACTCGAGCTACAGACCTCTTTAGACGAATTCAACGGTTGAAAACCTTGGCACTGATGTCAGGAAGACACAGCCCAAATTTGATGAAAATCCAACGGTTAGATCTCCGGGGATCGTCTATGTTCTGATCTGCTATTTTCAAAAACGGGAATGGAATATCTCACTCTTTTTCTTGATCTCTCTGATCTCTCATATGACCAAAATAGTTGCACACTTGAAGTTTAAAATTCCCTAGAATGATTGACTAAGTCAACTAGCATCTTGGGCATATTTTGTTGGGCTTTGGGCTTGGACTAACACTTGCTCATAAATGGAAACAAATTAAAACCCAACAAATCTCCCCCTTTCCAATTATGAGGAAGGAATCGCCATCCCGGCGATCGAGCAACATACCTTGAGCTTCTCACTTGCTAAAGTCTTTGTGAACATGTCGGAACCATTATCATCGGTGTGAACTTTATCAAGTTCAAACGAACCATCTTCAAGACGTTCTCTAATCCAATGATACCGCACACCTATATGTTTTGTCCGCTTATGATACATAGAATTTCTAGCCAAATGAATCGCACTCTCATTATCACAAAGAACCACATATCGTGGTTGCTTAAACCCAATGTCTTGTAGAAACCTTTTCATCCACAATAGTTCTTTGCACGCTTCTGTTGCTGCCATATACTCAGCCTCGGTCGTAGACAATGCAACACACTTTTTCAACCTTGATTGCCATGAAACCGCTCCCCCTGCGAAGGTCATCAAATATCCAGAAGTGGACCTCATGCTATCTTTGTTTCCTGCCATATCTGAGTCTGTATAACCAACAAGCATCGGCTCTCCATTTCCAAATGTGATACCCAACTTTGAAGTACCTCGTAAGTATCTCATAATCCATTTAACTGCTTCCCAATGCTTCTTATCCGGATTTGACATAAACCGACTAACAACACCTACCGCATGAGCTATATCAGGCCTAGTACACACCATAGCATACATCAAGCTACCAACCGCTAAGCATATGGAACTTTATCCATCTCCTCAACATCCTCCTTTGAAGTAGGGCAATCTCTATCTGTTAGCTTAAAGTTGTTAGTAAGAGGGGAACTAACCACTTTAGCATTCTTCATGTTGAATCTACTAAGCACCTTTTCAATATATTGCTCTTGTGATATACGTAACGTCTTAGCACCTCTATCTCTAGAAATCCGAATGCCAAGAATCAGTTTTGCTGGTCCCAAGTCTTTCATAGCAAAAGACTTGCTCAATTCTCGTTTCAACTGCGCAATTCTTTTAATATTTTTACCAATAATTAATATATCATCAACGTATAACAACAATATGATGAAATCATCATCACCAAACCTCTGAAAGAAAACACAATGATCTGAAGTTGTCTTTCGGTAGCCTTGCTTTCCTATAACCGACTCAAACTTCTTATACCACTGTCTCGGTGCTTGCTTTAACCCATATAGACTTTTCTGAAGTCTACAAACATAATTTTCTTTACCCTTAACCCGAAAACCTTCAGGTTGCATCATGTAGATTTCCTTATCCAAATCACCGTGAAGAAAAGCAGTCTTGACATCCATCTGTTCAACCTCAAGATCAAGACTAGCAGCTAACCCAAGAACCACTCGAATAGATCCCATCTTCACGACCGGAGAGAAAATTTCATCAAAATCAATACCCTTTTTCTGACTGAATCCTTTAACGACTAACCTAGCTTTGTACCTTGGTTGTGAAGTAAGCTCATCTGTCTTCACTTTGAATACCCATTTGTTTCTCAAAGCTCTTTTGCCTCTAGGTAACTTCACCAGGTCATAAGTATTGTTCTCATACAAAGAATTCATCTCATCTTGCATAGCTTCACCCCACTCTTTCTTATGCTCATCTTTCATTGCTTCTGAATAACATTATGGCTCTCCCCCATCAGTGAGTAATACATACTCATCAGCAGAATATCTAACAGAAGGATGACGGTCTCGGGTAGACCGCCTAAGTGAGACAAAAGGGGGCACATCTGGTACTGAAATCTCTACCTGCTCCGGAGCATCACCAACATCAGTACCATGTTCATCATTCTGAACATCATCTCCAACATGTTGTGGAGTAACTGGATCCAAATCAACAAGATCAGCACTAGGTTGAGGAACTGAATCTGTCTTATCAACATCTTTTAACATCTGATCTTCTGTAAACACAACATCTCGGCTTCGTATGAGTTTCTTCTGAACTGGATCATATAACCTGTACCCAAAATCATCTTCACCATAACCTAGGAATACACATGGCTTAGTCTTCATATCAAGCTTTGACCTTTCATCTTTGGGAACATGAACAAATGCTTTACATCCAAAGACTCGTAAATGACAGTAAGAAACATCTTTGCCGCTCCAAACCCTGTTAGGAACATCAAAATGCAAAGGAACACAAGGGGTTAGATTAATAATATGAACTGCCGTATTTAAAGCCTCACCCCAAAAGGAATCAGACAACCCTGCATGTGAAAGCAAACATCTAACTATCTCAACCAAAGTTCTATTCATCCTTTCTGCTAAGCCATTCAACTGAGGTGTCTTTGGTGGAGTCTTTTGATGCCGAATACCATTCTCCTTACAATAAGCATCAAATCTGCCAATGTATTCACCGCCATTATCAGTCCGAATACACTTAAGTTTCTTCCCCGTTTGCCTTTCAACTAGTGTATGAAATTCCTTAAACTTTTCAAATACTTGATCCTTTGACTTTAAGGTATAAACCCACACCTTCCTGGAATGATCATCGATGAATGTAACAAAGTAGGAACATCCACCAAGTGTCCTAGTCTTCATAGGCCCACAAATATCCGAATGAACTAGATCAAGTATGTTCTCCATTCGAAAAGGAGAATGACTCTTAAACGCAACTCTGGTCTGTTTCCCTGCCAAACAGTGAGAACACTTACTCAAATTAATATCACTAACACCCGACAACACATTCTTCTTAAATAAGATAGACATCCCTTTTTCACTCATGTGGCCAAGTCTTTTATGCCACAACTCGGTAGAATCAACATTGTCCACTGCATTAACAATGTTCTGGATGATCTTCGGACGCGTGATGTATAATCTTGAGTCTTTCTTGCCTCTTTTACCATGACCTCTACTATGACTTCTCCCCCGCATTTCTGTGACCAAGATATCTGTGATGACCCGGAAATTTCTGACCAAATTTAAACTTAATCTTTAACGTTTCCGACACGATAAGCAAAGTCTATAAAACTGAATCTCAAAATTCTTGAACTATTCAATTACCCTGTTTGTCCGACGATTCACGAACGTCATAACATATATTATATAAACATAAGAGTTTTCAATATATACGGAATCATGCGAATAATATTTATATATGAAATGAAAAAAATTTACTATTAAACGATGCTTTTCAAATTAAAAATTTTACGTATTAAGTCGTTTTATTTTTATGATATAATTTTTGTAATTTTTTTAAGAAACGAAGTTAAATTAAAAATGTACAATTTGTAAAGCACAATGTACAACAACGTGTAGCTTAAATAGTTGAATCGAAATTAATTCATTTACTATTTATATGAATAGTAAATGAAACGAAATTAATTAATTTACTATTCACATGAAAGTGACATGATTGAAATTATTAATTATAAGTTACATAAAATACCCCTGAAGTATTTTAAAAATACGACTTTTAAAATCTTAATTGATTCGATTTTATTATTATATTATTATTTTCTACTTTATTATATTATTATTTTATTATTATATTATTACTTTATTATATTATTATAATTATAAACGTACGATTCTTTTTATTATTATATTATTATTTTATTACTTTATTATATTATTATAATTAAACACGTTTGATTCCTTTTATTATTATAATATTATTTTTTAACTATATATATCGATCGATCGATCGATTGCAGAAACACGCACACATATATGTACATATATATTTATTTCATATATTTTTATTCCGTAATAATTCTAGTGCAATATTCAAATTAAGTATTAGTAGTATACATAAAATACTACGACGGAGTTATGCTCGGGTGATTTTCAAAACGGATTTTATGAGCGGGATAGAGCTAAGGAAAATTATGGGTTATAGCTTTGGAGGTTATGGGTAATGTTCATGGGTATTGTTCGCAAGTCAAACCTAGTGTTTATCATCTCTATTGCGTCTACGTACTTTCCTGCAATATTGAATCACAATATTGATACGTGAGCATTCATATCTTATCTTTTATATATTAATAGTGTATACATGTCTAGTGCTCGAGTATATATGTTTATGCATGCTTGTATGCTAAATTTCATTGTTAAACAGTTTATAATGAATCACGAATTAAATACATATATTACTGATAAAAGGTATATGATATGCATGTTTTTGGAAAGCTGGCGAAAAACAATAACTTTTCATTTAGAAATCGCGTAATTTCGGTGAACGAATTAAAAGATATGATCAACTGAATTATGATTGACATTAATTGAAATTGCTCTTGAATCTGCAATTGATATTTAAACAACTTGTTTGTAAGATTGATAAATTAGATTTTTGAATATTACCAGCCGAGTAAATGAATCCTTATATAAGGTACGTCTCGTTTTGTTGAACAATTGTCAAAATTGACTGTTTTATCATGTTTTAAAGCCTTATAAAAACTATAGTCTAATTTTACAAGAATTGGGAAACTATGTGAAATGTTTAAATGTTTCGATTGCCATGATCATTCAACTATAGTATTAAGTCAGATTGACTTTTTGAAATGACTTTTGATAAACTTTTGTATGTTGATCTCGAGCATTAGGATTGTGATACACTATGACCTGACCTAGCTTGATTGACATTTATTGACCAACATATGTTCTCTAGGTTGAGATCTACGGTTATTTGGTAATCCGAGTTTCAGTCACATTTTGGTGAACGACTTTATATGCTGCTAAGGTGAGTTTCATTTGCTCCCTTTTTAATTGCTTTTGCAATCTATATTTTTGGGCTGAGAATACATGCACTTTATTTTAAACGCATTGGATACAAGTACATACTAAATTCTACACCGAGTTTGAACCGAAAATCCCTTAGCTTTGGTAACTAGTAACTGTCAATTATAAGAACTGGTGGGCGCGAGTAGTTGTATATGGATCCATAGGGCTTGACATCCCCGTCTGTTCCAGGTATAGAAACCCTAGCCTGAACTATAAAACAGAGGTATGCTATTTGAGTTTAGTACACGTTGGTTTGCGTGTATTGTACATGTTGGTTGCATGTATGTTAAAACAGGGGTACTTATTATATATATGTTAAGTTTAGTTACCAGGGTGCTCAATTTCGTAGAATCTTTTGATAAACGTTTCTGGATGAAACAACTGAAATCTTGTGATCCAACTTTATATACAGATTATGTGCAACACTAAAACTATGAACTCACCAACCATTGTGTTGACACTTGTTAGCATGTTTATTCTCAGGTTTCCTAGAAGTCCTCCGCTGTTTGCTTATATGTTAGACAAGCTATGTGCATGGAGTCTTACATGACATATTTTTCAAGGAAACGTTGCATTCACCAAATCATCACCATGTATCTTATTTTGACTGCATTGTCAACAGAAGTATTATTGTAAACTATTATTTACGATGATTGTCTATATGTAGAAATCATCAGATGTCGAAAACCTTTGATTTAAATATTCATTTATGGTGTGCCTTTTCAAAAGAATGCAATGTTTACAAAACGTATCATATAGAGGTCAAATACCTCGCAATGAAATCGATGAATGACGTGTTCGTCCATATGGATTTGGAGCGATCGTCACAGTTGGTATCAGAGTGTTGGTCTTAGCGAACCAGGTCTTACATGAGTGTGTCTAACTGATACTTGTTAGGATGCATTAGTAAGTCTGGACTTCGACTGTGTCTACATGTCAAAAGTTTTGATTATCACTTCTTGTCAAAAATTACCTGCTTATCATTCTTAGTCTAAACGCATCTTACTGCATTGATTGCATAGATAGTGTATAGACAAAATTCATATCTTGGCATATCTATTACAGTAAACTTTGCCTGACATCTTCCGTAAAATCCTCCGTAACTTATGAGATTCTGGTATTATAAATACATATGTAAACTATGTATTAAGGAGTACCAAATTAGTCCTATAATCTATTTCATTCCAAAAATCTTTTCCTTAATTACACGAAATGGATCCTGTATCTAGTTCAAATTCCTTAGATTCCGACAGTTATTCCGATATGGATTTCCACTCGAGCTCCGAAAGCAGCGTAACCAGAATGAATCAACCGATTAGCCATCATCTATTCTGGATGAATTGGGGATGGGTTCGTAGCCTACTTAATCATTGGAGACATGAAGAAGGCGATCCTTTCCATCCACCACATTCGCCTCTTGGCGAAGAACCTGAAGCACTTACCGGCGAACCTATTCGTAATACTATTTTCTCTCTCATTTCCAAAGTATCTCATCACGATTATATACTATCCCATATTATAAATCTTATTTATCCAATCGTCTGAACCACCGATCGTCTGAACCACCGATCATCCCGGTATAATAGAAGAAGTCAACGAGCTTCGTGCTCGGGTAGTGGATTTGGAGAATATGGTGCAAGGGTTACGAACACCAGCAGCAGCACCAGCAGCATAACCAGTACCACCATCATCAACACCAACAATATCATTACCACCACCAACAATCACATCCGCATCACACGCCTCAACATCATAATCTGTACTTCGGATATCAACATCATACGCACCATGGATACCAAGGAGTATCAACAACAACAAACGATGAAGTATGGATTCATAACTTCATCGGAGAAATATCCTACGGTGATTATATAATCTATAATCTTAGAGATTATCTATTCTAGCCCTAACCATAAATCAGATGAGTGAACCAAAATGATAGAAGGAAGATTAGAAATCCTGACAAGAATGGTGCGTAAGGTACAAGCTAGACTTGTTTTACCAACAGCATCAACAGTACCCTTAGCCTCACCAGCACAGTCAGTGTTTTCAACATCGTCAGAATCAGCAGCACCTCTAACATCACAAGCTCCGCCAGTTCAAGAATCACCGTGGACATCATTATGAATCAATAACGTTTATATTGTATCAATGAGTTATTAAATATTAACTCATTCCCTCTGAAGAATTTATATATATATATCTTATATATATATAATTTTAAACCATAATAAATCTTTTCGTACTAAGCTATTATGTATGAATTGAAAAAGGGTAAATATTACTCGGTTAAATTCATATTACTAATATGCTATGATGTATATCCTTCGTTAACAACTTAACCTTCGTTAACTACAATCTCTATTTCAACTCAATGAATTTCATTTCATAATAAACCAAGTGTATTATTCAATTACATAATTGATTTTACATTTTCATTTTCGATATACTCGAAACTTTCCAGAAAACACCATCTGTGCCTTGTAAGGTTCACAAGAATTCCACGAGCACCAACATCCTTCACCGAGGAATAAGAATAAATAATGAAGTATCGATTACATTAGCAAAATACTCCGCAAAGATTATGTAATCTTTAATGTTTTAGAGATTAATCACTTCTAAGTCAAGCCGAAACCAAATGAGCATAATATGATATTAACTCATTAAATATGTATTACATCTAAAGAAAATATACATACATATATTTTCATAAAGATTGTAATAAAAATTCTTTTGTACAAAATATTACTTGTGAAATCTTTAACGGGTAGGTAATACCCGAAAAATATTTAAGTTCACAATTAATATGTTACACTGTACATTCTTCAATTTTGATTCAAAAATCATTAACTATACTCACTATCTTCACAGTGATACACAATCATTTCATACCAATTCAATTATATATTCTGATATTGACGGATCAGAATTCAAGTCATAACTCTGAACCGGTGACAACATTCTTAGATCTTTACATCTTTCAAAGCTATACTTTGACTTCAAAACTGTGCAAGATCCTTTAGCATTGTTATTACCGAAAATAACTTTGCAATTTTTTTTCTTCAAAGTATCCAGTTTTACCACAGTTCCAATAAGTCAACTTCGAATTTTCAGATTAGCCTTATTATAACCTTGACATATACGTTCTTGTTACTGTGGAACCTTTCATGTCCCACCACATTAGCAGTAAATTTACCAACAACTTCATTTATCCTTGACCTTCCGAGAAATCCTTATACTCATAGAAACCCTATCATGTACTCATCCACATCTTGTAATGGTAATTGCCATACCAACTACCGGGAATTAGCAATCAGTATTTCGAATTTCGCAGCAATTCTACGCCAACAGTTATATATATACATATAATGTCTATCTTCTAGACTTACATACTTCGAATGTGAAGTTTCTGAAAAACACCCCAAACTGCGAAACTAGTTCTACGAATTTTGGAAAAATGCTGATGAAGCAGTAAAAACTGTAAACGACTTTAACAGTAGAAAGTTTGATGATAAAAAGTAGTGTGTTGGAAAAGCACAGAAAAAGAGAAGGTTTAGAACTGGAAAACGAATTGAGCAAACTATGACGAAGGCTGTGGACAAATCACAAAGACTAAGCCTGCCTTCAAAGAATCCAAATGATTCAGTGTCTGCTGAAATCCTTAGCAAATACCTTGCTCCTTATTCTAAAACCTTTGCGGACAATATTCTTCATCATCATCTTATCTTAAATATTCTAAGATATCATCATATCTTCCATTATAAATATCCTCCATTTTTCTGAAGATATTTTCATAACTATTCTTATCTGAAATCATTCATCTCTTCGCGCTATCTGTGTTACATCATAAAAGAAACTATTTTAGTTTCTAAAATCTGAAAAATTCGAAAAATGGATGTTTTGAAGTAATGTTGAGAATTGAAGCATGAGTTAGTATAATATAATGACACTTGATCAACGTGATTATATTACAGTAAGTCATGCTGAGTTTCTAATGGAACGTGATAAAGGTTCACAGATCCCACCCTTATCATGAACCATGTTACATAACTCTTTCATTCTATTTAATCTCTAAACATATCAAGAAAATATTTATCTTGATGATTCGGTCTTTTCTAGATATTCTGGTAATTTGACAAATCAAATCGTGCTATTACCTTTCCTTTCTACTTTGTATATTATGATCATTCGAAACTCCATACCTACGAATTCTGGACCATTATTCGCTTGACTTGAAGTCGGGAAGGAAAAACAAAAGCATGGAGCTCCTAAATATAAGGGAAAATATAAAGCCTGACAATTTATTTAACACATATATTACAAACAATGTATATCAATGCGTATAGCAATATAAAGACACGGGAGAATGAAAAATACTATAACCCCAAGGTAGTGGTAGAAAAAAATAACTTCCTCTGGTGTTAGATGAAAAAGAAGAATGACAGATATGAAAGTTAGGAGTATATCAAGAATCAAAACTGGATGAAGCATTTCACAATCTTTAGAAGTATGAAATGAGGAAGAAGATGTAGGAGTGATGAAAATAATAAAATGGAAGTGGTCAATTTATAGCGAAATATCGGACACAACAATAGAGGCAGATTACGCATTTAATCAAAGAAAATCCTAATTTCCGCAATTTCCAAAGAATCAAATCTTATTTAGATTATGAAGATTTTCTATTCCTTAAATTCCGGAAATCAATCGATACTACGTCAAGAGTTAAGACGAATTTCTATTCTTCATTTCACTCTATTACGATAACTTCTCTCATACGCTTCGAGTAATTGGATTGTTTTATTCATATTATTCAACGGTGATAAAACTCTATTTATCAACTCATATTAGTCATGAAAATATTTTTATTGTTAGCCATGACGACCTCACTCAAATTTCGGGACGAAATTTCTTTAGCGGGTAGGTACTGTGATGACCCAGAAATTTCTGACCAAATTTAAACTTAATCTTTAACGTTTCCGACACGATAAGCAAAGTCTATAAAACTGAATCTCAAAATTCTTGAACTATTCAATTACCCCGTTTGTCCGACGTTCACGAACGTCATAACATGTATTATATAAACATAAGAGTTTTCAATATATACGGAATCATGCGAATAATATTTATATATGAAATGATAAAAATTTACTATTAAACGATGCTTTTCAAATTAAAAATTTTACGTATTAAGTCGTTTTATTTTTATGATATAATTTTTGTAATTTTTTTTAAGAAACGAAGTTAAATTAAAAATGTACAATTTGTAAAGCACAACGTACAACAACGTGTAGCTTAAATAGTTGAATCGAAATTAATTCATTTACTATTTATATGAATAGTAAATGAAACGAAATTAATTAATTTACTATTCACATGAAAGTGACATGATTGAAATTATTAATTATAAGTTACATAAAATACCCCTGAAGTATTTTAAAAATATGACTTTTAAAATCGATTCGATTTTATTATTATATTATTAGATTCTACTTTATTATATTATTATATTATTATTTTATTATTATATTATTACTTTATTATATTATAATATTATTATAATTATAAACGTACGATTCTTTTTATTATTATATTATTATTTTATTACTTTATTATATTATTATATTATTATAATTAAACACGTTTGATTCCTTTTATTATTATAATATTATTTTCTAACTATATATATCGATCGATCGATCGATTGCAGAAACACGCACACATATATGTACATATATATTTATTTCATATATTTTTATTCCGTAATAATTCTAGTGCAATATTCAAATTAAGTATTAGTAGTATACATAAAATACTACGACGGAGTTATGCTCGGGTGATTTTCAAAACGGATTTTATGAGCGGGATAGAGCTAAGGAAAATTATGGGTTATAGCTTTGGAGGTTATGGGTAATGTTCATGGGTATTGTTCGCAAGTCAAACCTAGTGTTTATCATCTCTGTTGCGTCTATGTACTTTCCTGCAATATTGAATCACAATATTGATACGTGAGCATTCATATCTTATCTTTTATATATTAATAGTGTATACATGTCTAGTGCTCAAGTATATATGTTTATGCATGCTTGTATGCTAAATTTCATCGTTAAATAGTTTATAATGAATCACGAATTAAATACATATATTACTGATAAAAGGTATATGATATGTATGTTTTTGGAAAGCTGGCGAAAAATCAATAACTTTTCATTTAGAAATCGCGTAATTTCGGTGAACAAATTAAAAGATATGATCAACTGAATTATGATTGACATTAATTGAAATTGCTCTTGAATCTACAATTGATATTTAAACAACTTGTTTGTAAGATTGATAAATTAGATTTTTGAATATTACCAGCCGAGTAAATGAATCCTTATATAAGGCACGTCTCGTTTTGTTGAACAATTGTCAAAATTGACTGTTTTATCATGTTTTAAAGCCTTATAAAAACTATAGTATAATTTTACAAGAATTGGGAAACTATGTGAAATGTTAAAATGTTTCGATTGCCATGATCATTCAACTATAGTATTAAGTCAGATTGACTTTTTGAAATGACTTTTGATAAACTTTTGTATGTTGATCTCGAGCATTAGGATTGTGATACACTATGACCTGACCTAGCTTGATTGACATTTACTAACCAACATATGTTCTCTAGGTTGAGATCTACGGTTATTTGGTAATCCGAGTTTCAGTCACATTTTGGTGAACGACTTTATATGCTGCTAAGGTGAGTTTCATTTGCTCCCTTTTTAATTGCTTTTGCAATCTATATTTTTGGGCTGAGAATACATGCACTTTATTTTAAACGCAATGGATACAAGTACATACTAAATTCTACACCGAGTTTGAACCGAAAATCCCTTAGCTTTGGTAACTAGTAACTGCCAGTTATAAGAACTGGTGGGCGCGAGTAGTTGTATATGGATCCATAGGGCTTGACATCCCCGTCTATTCCAGGTATAGAAACCCTAACCTGAACTATAAAACAGAGGTATGCTATTTGAGTTTAGTACACGTTGGTTTACGTGTATTGTACATGTTGGTTGCATGTATGTTAAAACAGGGATACTTATTATATATACGTTAAGTTTAGTTACCAGGGTGCTCAATTTCGTAGAATCTTTTGATAAACGTTTCTGGATGAAACAACTGAAATCTTGTGATCCAACTTTATATACAGATTATGTGCAACACTAAAACTATGAACTCACCAACCTTTGTGTTGACACTTGTTAGCATGTTTATTCTCAGGTTTCCTAGAAGTCTTCCACTGTTTGCTTATATGTTAGACAAGCTATGTGCATGGAGTCTTACATGACATATTTTTCAAGGAAATGTTGCATTCACCAAATCATCACCATGTATCTTATTTTGACTGCATTGTCAACGGAAGTATTATTGTAAACTATTATTTACGATGATTGTCTATATCTAGAAATCATCAGATGTCGAAAACCTTTGATTTAAATATTCATTTATGGTGTGCCTTTTCAAAAGAATGCAATGTTTACAAAACGTATCATATAGAGGTCAAATACCTCGCAATGAAATCGATGAATGACGTGTTCGTCCATATGGATTTGGAGCGATCGTCACAATATCTGACTGTGAAGAGGAACCTTGTGACTTTCTTCTCATCTCTTCATTCAAAATACTACCCTTAGCCAATTCTATGGTGATAGTACCATTCGGTGCAGAGTTGGACAAAGATGTCCTAAAAGTCTCCCAAGAGTCCGGTAATGTACCAAGTAACCAGAGACCCTGAATCTCATCTTCAAACTTGATACCCATACCTGCAAGCTGATTTATAATACCCTGATATGCATTTAGGTGATCTGTAATAGGAGTCCCATCATGATACTTCAAAGCCATCATCTGCTTAATTAAGAACAACTTGTTATTCCCAGTCTTTCGTTCATATAACTGTTCAAGCTTTTTCCATAAGGCTTTAGCATCAGTCTCCCTAGTAATATGGTTCACTACATTATCATCAACCCACTGTCGAATATACCCACATACCTGTCTATGCAAAATTTTCCATTGAGCTTCAGACTTACCATCGGGCATACTCTCAGTAAAAACAGGTAAATAATAATCTTTCACATAAAGAAGATCCTCCATTTTACCTTTCCAAACATGATAATTTGAACCATTTAAACTAACCATCTTACTTGTATTAGCTTCCATCTTTCACACAAGTCAAATCAAATAACCTAGCTCTGATACCAATTTGATGGGAAAATAGTCACAACGGGCAATCTACAAAACGGAAACAAACATCCGTTTGACAAACATTTCCCGACCCGTATGAACCCGTGAGGAAACTAACAAATAAGGCATACCACAATCACCACAAATCAGCCCCAATTCTGTCTGAAATCAGCAAATAACAAATAATCAAGCACACACAATACACACGAGACTTTTTACGTGGAAAACCTCTCAAAATCGAGAGTAAAAATCACGGGACTCGTAAGCCACTTAAATTCCACTATCATCAACAAGAGAGCAATACAATAATCCTTCTCTAGATCAACTAGAGGTATACAACATCATCATACTCTTGAACTACAACAATCAACAAGTATATGAAACAATTAAAGACAAAAGACGAATGATTTCACCCAAAAAATTACAGTCTGATCCAGATGCTATAACTCGAGCTACAGACCTCTTTAGACAAATTCAACTGTTGAAAATCTTGGCACTGATGTTAGGAAGACACAGCCCAAATTTGATGAAACTCCAACGGTTAGATCTCCAGGGATCTTCTCTGTTCTGACCTGCTAGTTTCAAAAACGGGAATGGAATATCTCACTCTTTTTCTTGATCTCTCTGATCTCTCATATGACCAAAATAGCTGCACACTTGAAGTTTAAAATGCCCTAGAATGATTGACTAAGTCAACTAGCATCTTGGGCCTATTTTGTTGGGCTTTGGGCTTGGACTAACACTTGCTCATAAATGGAAACAAATTAAAACCCAACATCCGGATGGTAGTACAACACTTCACGTAGCAGTTGGAATAGGTCATAATGATTTCGTTAAAAACTTACTTCAGTATATGAGCTATGAGGATGTGGTTGGAAAGAGAAATTCGGATGGAAGCACAGCCCTTCACATAGCTGCAATTGTTGGTAACACATTTGCAGCGGATATTTTGGTGAAAAAAACAAAGGCTTGCTGCAAGTTAAAGACAATAATGGTGATGACCCATTGCGTAAAGCTTACCAAAATATGCATATTGATACCATAGGGTTTTTGTTGAAAGCCGTCGATGATGATGCCAAAAGTGGGGAAAATTCATTACCTAAAAGTGACCCCGTTCACCAAAATCTTCACCCTTGCCTCGAAATAGGAGTTGACCTTCTTGTTAATGCTATTTCTGCAAAGCAATATAGTAAGTAGACAATTAGTCAGACAATGGCCGAGTTTATGTTATGACTCGTGGGGTCACGGGACACCACTAGTTCGAAATTATTTTTGTAAAAAATATCATTTAATTTTGTGTAGAACACCACTAAATTTAACTACTCGAACCAAATATATTTTTCGTATTTGTAGTTTTTTGAAGTAAACGACGACTAGAATAGTTTTCAAATATAGTTATAACTGGAAGAAAAATTCAGGACCCCATTCAGTTCTAATCCTAAAATCGCCACTGGTAGTCGATGTCGAATTTCTATGATATTGAGACATTTCAATTCTATGTATATTACAGTAATACTTTATGTTTCAATTTCATGCTTGCAGATTTAGCATCAGAGTTGGTACTTAAATTCCCAGAATTCGCTTCTAAGAGTGATAACGTCCTCATGGCTATAGCTAAAACTTTTCCGCATGGTTTAGGATATGTAGAAACACTCATCTATCCTCGTAAGTTTTCCAGTGTACCACAAATGGTTTTATTGAGAAAATTGTGCAGTTACTCCCTATGGTTTACATGAAATGGGGTGTTTGGTCCCTGAACTTCATTTTTGGGGTTGTTGGTCCCTGTGGTTTTCAAAACACGCGTGGTTGATCCCAGCCAGGGACCAAAAACCCCAAAAATGAAAGTTCAAAATAGGTGTAGTTGGTCCCTGTCAGGGACCAACCACACGTGTTTTGAAAACCACATGGACCAACAACCCCGAAAATAAAGTTCAGGACCAAACTATTGGAAAATAAACTTGATTTTGGGCTATGTGTTTTGTATTTGGGCTTGCAAGTATACAAGTATATGGATCAAGATTGTAGCCCATTATCTAGAAACCTCATAGAATATGTAGTAGTCAAAGTGTGTAGAAAAATCTTATAAAATATCTAAGTCTAGAATTATCATGAGAATACTTAGGAAATATCTAGATATTAGTGGATGGTGAAGTGTTCTAGAGTAGTCCATTGTGTAGTATAAATAGAGGGCTTCACCCCTCATTTGTGAAATGTCCCGTTCTTATTGATTAAAAACGTTCCATATTAATTGATTTCGTTGCGAGGTTTTGACCTCTATATGAGACGTGTTTCAAAGACTGCATTCATTTTAAAACAAACCATAACCTTTATTTCATCAATAAAGGTTTAAAAAGCTTCACGTAGATTATCAAATAATGATAATCTAAAATATCCTGTTTACACACGACCATTACATAATGGTTTACAATACAAATATGTTACAACAAAATAAGTTTCTTGAATGCAGTTTTTACACAATATCATACAAGCATGGACTCCAAATCTCGTCCTTATTTAAGTATGCGACAGCGGAAGCTCTTAATAATCACCTGAGAATAAACATGCTTAAAACGTCAACAAAAATGTTGGTGAGTTATAGGTTTAACCTATATATATCAAATCATAATAATAGACCACAAGATTTCATATTTCAATACACATCCCATACATAGAGATAAAAATCATTCATATGGTGAACACCTGGTAACCGACATTAACAAGATGCATATATAAGAATATCCCCATCATTCCGGGACACCCTTCGGATATGATATAAATTTCGAAGTACTAAAGCATCCGGTACTTTGGATGGGGTTTGTTAGGCCCAATAGATCTATCTTTAGGATTCGCGTCAATTAGGGTGTCTGTTCCCTAATTCTTAGATTACCAGACTTAATAAAAAGGGGCATATTCGATTTCGATAATTCAACCATAGAATGTAGTTTCACGTACTTGTGTCTATTTTGTAAATCATTTATAAAACCTGCATGTATTCTCATCCCAAAAATATTAGATTTTAAAAGTGGGACTATAACTCACTTTCACAGATTTTTACTTCGTCGGGAAGTAAGACTTGGCCACTGGCTGATTCACGAACCTATAACAATATATACATATATATCAAAGTATGTTCAAAATATATTTACAACACTTTTAATATATTTTGATGTTTTAAGTTTATTAAGTCAGCTGTCCTCGTTAGTAACCTACAACTAGTTGTCCACAGTTAGATGTATAGAAATAAATCGATAAATATTATCTTGAATCAATCCACAACCCAGTGTATACGTATCTCAGTATTGATCACAACTCAAACTATATATATTTTGGAATCAACCTCAACCCTGTATAGCTAACTCCAACATTCACATATAGAGTGTCTATGGTTGTTCCGAAATATATATAGATGTGTCGACATGATAGGTCGAAACATTGTATACGTGTCTATGGTATCTCAAGATTACATAATATACAATACAAGTTGATTAAGTTATGGTTGGAATAGATTTGTTACCAATTTTCACGTAGCTAAAATGAGAAACATTATCCAATCTTGTTTTACCCATAACTTCTTCATTTTAAATCCTTTTTGAGTGAATCAAATTTCTATGGTTTCATATTGAACTCTATTTTATGAATCTAAACAGAAAAGTATAGGTTTATAGTCGGAAAAATAAGTTACAAGTCGTTTTTGTAAAGGTAGTCATTTCAGTCGAAAGAACGACGTCTAGATGACCATTTTAGAAAACATACTTCCACTTTGAGTTTAACCATAATTTTTGGATATAGTTTCATGTTCATAATAACAATAATTTTCTCAGAATAACAACTTTTAAATCAAAGTTTATCATAGTTTTTAATTAACTAACCCAAAACAGCCCGCGGTGTTACTACGACGGCGTAAATCCGGTTTTACGGTGTTTTTCGTGTTTCCAGGTTTTAAATCATTAAGTTAGCATATCATATAGATATAGAACATGTGTTTAGTTGATTTTAAAAGTCAAGTTAGAAGGATTAACTTTTGTTTGCGAACAAGTTTAGAATTAACTAAACTATGTTCTAGTGATTACAAGTTTAAACCTTCGAATAAGATAGCTTTATATGTATGAATCGAATGATGTTATGAACATCATTACTACCTTAAATTCCTTGGATAAACCTACTGGAAAAGAGAAAAATGGATCTAGCTTCAATGGATCCTTGGATGGCTCGAAGTTCTTGAAGCAGAATCATGACACGAAAACAAGTTCAAGTAAGATCATCACTTGAAATAAGATTGTTATAGTTATAGAAATTGAACCAAAGTTTGAATATGATTATTACCTTGTATTAGAATGATAACCTACTGTAAGAAACAAAGATTTCTTGAGGTTGGATGATCACCTTACAAGATTGGAAGTGAGCTAGCAAACTTGAAAGTATTCTTGATTTTATGTAACTAGAACTTGTAGAATATATGAAGAACACTTAGAACTTGAAGATAGAACTTGAGAGAGATCAATTAGATGAAGAAAATTGAAGAATGAAAGTGTTTGTAGGTGTTTTTGGTCATTGGTGTATGGATTAGATATAAAGGATATGTAATTTTGTTTTCATGTAAATAAGTCATGAATGATTACTCATATTTTTGTAATTTTATGAGATATTCCATGCTAGTTGCCAAATGATGGTTCCCACATGTGTTAGGTGACTCACATGGGCTGCTAAGAGCTGATCATTGGAGTGTATATACCAATAGTACATACATCTAAAAGCTGTGTATTGTACGAGTACGAATACGGGTGCATACGAGTAGAATTGTTGATGAAACTGAACGAGGATGTAATTGTAAGCATTTTTGTTAAGTAGAAGTATTTTGATAAGTGTATTGAAGTCTTTCAAAAGTGTATAAATACATATTAAAACACTACATGTATATACATTTTAACTGATTCGTTAAGTCATCGTTAGTCGTTACATGTAAGTGTTGTTTTGAAACCTTTAGGTTAACGATCTTGTTAAATGTTGTTAACCCAATGTTTATAATATCAAATGAGATTTTAAATTATTATATTATCATGATATTATCATGTATGAATATCTCTTAATATGATATATATATACATTAAACGTCTTTACAACGATAATCGTTACATATATGTCTCGTTTAAAAATCATTAAGTTAGTAGTCTTGTTTTTACATATGTAGTTCATTGTTAATATACTTAATGATATGTTTACTTATCATAGTATCATGTTAACTATATATATATCCATATATATGTCATCATATAGTTTTTACAAGTTTTAACGTTCGTGAATCACCGGTCAACTTGGGTGGTCAATTGTCTATATGAAACATATTTCAATTAATCAAGTCTTAACAAGTTTGATTGTTTAACATGTTGGAAACATTTAATCATGTAAATATCAATCTCAATTAATATATATAAACATGGAAAAGTTCGGGTCACTACAATTTGTAATCAAGCAAAGTAATTAAGCAATAAAATAAAGATTTCAAGATCAGTCAAACTTCTAAATCATCAATCCTCTCTTCCACAAATAAAATATACATAACCTCATATTTCCAACAAATTGGTATCAAGAGCTTGGTTCGATAAGATGATGGCCAACAATGTCATCACGTTTCCTCGCCTCACAAAGGATAATTATGATCGATGGAGCATCCAAATAAAGACCTTCCTAGGTGGACAAGACTTATGGGAGATTGTGGAGGAAGGCTATGAGGAACCTACAGAAAAAGGTTCTCTCAGTAAGGAGAAAAAGTTATTGAAGACCAACGATCAAAAGGCTCTTTCCATCATCCAACAAAGTGTAGATGATGGAACTTTTGAGAAAATTGCAAGTGCAACCACCGTCAAGAAAGCATGGGAGATCTTAGAGAATTCTTTTAAGGGAGATGATAAGGTGAAAAAGATTAGACTACAAACACTACGAGGTGAGTTCGAATCCTTAAATAAGAAAGAATCGGAATCAATTTCTGATTATTTTACAAGCGTCTTGGCAATTGTCAATCAATTAAAGAGGAATGGTGAAACTTTAAGTGATGTGAGGGTCATTGAGAAAATTCTTAGATCATTAGATTCAAAATTCGACTATATAGTCATAGCCATCGAAGAATCTAAAGATCTAGAATCAATGACTATCGATGAACTCATGGGTTCACTACAAGCCCATGAAGAGAGGTTCAATAAGAATAATAAGGAGCCATTGGAGCAAGCTTTACAAGCAAAACTGTCTTTCAAGAAAGAGAGTAGTGAAAAGACTCATCAACCGAGTCAAAGAGGTCGTGGTCAAGTACGTGGCCGAGGACGAGAGCAAGGATATTTCAAACGTGGAGGCTATAGTTCTTACAAAAATGAAGAAAGAAGCCAAGATTTTCACTCGACAAGAGGTCGCGGGAGAGGCTATACAAGTAGAAGGCCAAGGTATGACATCTCTCAAATTAAATGCTATAATTGTCATAAATTTGGCCACTATGCTTCAGAATGCGAGAAGTCAAACAATTACGTGCAAGCAAGAGTAAATTTTGCACAAAAAGATAACGAAGCCGTGGAAAACACTTTGTTACTAGCATGCAAAGGTGATGACAATGAAGAATCGAATTTGTGGTATCTTGACACGGGTGCAAGCAACCATATGTGTGGTGACAAAAGCATGTTTGTCCAGTTAGACGAGGTAATAAGTGGAAATATCACCTTCGGAGATTCCTCAAAAGTCCCGGTTAAAGGCAAAGGTAAGATCCTCATCCGCTTGAAAAATGGAAGGCATCAATTTATCTCTAACGTGTATTATGTGCCCAATATGAAGACAAATATACTGAGTATTGGACAACTATTAGAGAAAGGCTATGATATTCACATGATAAATTGTAGTCTTTATCTGAGAGATCAAAAAGAAGGTTTGATTGCTAAGGTGCCAATGTCAACGAATATGATGTTCTTGCTAAATATTCAACATGACATTCCCAGATGTTTAAAAGCATGTTTCAAAGATAAATCTTGGCTTTGGCACATGAGATACGGGCACTTAAATTTTGGAGGCTTAAAATTATTATCAAGTAAAGGAATGGTGAAGGGTTTGCCTCCAATTAATCATCCGGATCAAATATGTGAGGGATGCCTTCTAGGAAAGCACTTTCGAAATAGTTTTCCAACAGAAGCTTCTAGTAGAGCGAAGAAACCTCTAGAACTTATTCACACGGATGTGTGTGGACCCATAAGCCCACCGTCTTTTGGTAAAAATAGATATTTTATTCTATTCATTGATGATTTTAGTCGAAAGACATGGGTCTATTTTCTAAAAGAGAAGTCGGAAGCTTTTGGAATGTTTAAGAAGTTTAAAGCATTTGTGGAGAATCAAAGCGGTCTCACCATAAAGGCGATGAGATCCGATCGTGGAGGAGAGTTCACATCCAGGGAATTCAAGGAATTTTGCGACAACAACGGGTTACGACGTCCTCTAACTCTTCCATATTCACCTCAGCAAAATGGTGTTGTGGAGAGAAAAAATAGGACCATTCTTGATATGGACCAGAGTATGTTAAAGAGCAAAAGGATGCCTAAGGAGTTTTGGGCTAAGGCAGTGGACTGTGCGATCTATCTATCAAATCGCTTGCCCACTAGAAGTGTCAAGAACAAAACACCCATTGAAGCTTGGAGTGGAAGGAAGCCCGGAATCTCACACCTTCGAATGTTTGGAAGTGTGGCATATGCTCATGTTCCAGATCAGAAGAGGACGAAGCTCGATGATAAAAGTGAGAAACTCATATTCGTGGGCTATGACTCAAGTTTGAAGGGTTACAAGCTATACAATCCCAAGAATGGTAAAGTAATCTCAAGTCGAGACGTGGTGTTCGATGAAGAAGCAACATGGGATTGGAATGTTCCCGAAGAGGAGAACTACGACTTTCTCCCTTATCCATTCGAGAGTACTGCAAAGAATGAAGAATATCTAGAAGTTCAAGAACCTTCTAGTACACCATCTCCGCACTCTCCACGTACTCCAACCACTACACCTAATGAAGTGACACCAACATCGGGAGGAGAATCAAGTAGGCTACAACACCACACAAGGAGAATTGAGGAGTTGTACTAGGTAACACAGCCTATGGAGGATCTATCATTGTTCTGCCTTCTTGCCGATTGTGAGCCAATAAGCTATGAAGACGCAACAAAAAGTCAAAAGTGGAAACATGCCATGGACGAGGAGATTCAAACAATCCAGAGGAATGATACGTGGGATCTTGCTACTCTACCAAGAGGGCATAAGGCTATTGGTGTAAAGTGGGTGTACAAGGCCAAGAAGAATTCCAAAGGTGAAGTTGAAAGATACAAGGCAAGGTTGGTGGCGAAGGGATATAGTCAACGAGCTGGAATAGACTATGAAGAGGTATTTGCTCCCGTCGCTCGTCTAGAAACTATAAGATTAATAATCTCACTTGTGGCTCAGCATAATTGGAAGATTTATCAAATGGATGTCAAATCTGCGTTCCTTAATGGCCACTTAGAAGAAGAAGTCTATATAGAACAACCTTTGGGATACATCATGAAAGGCCAAGAGAATAAGGTGCTGAAATTGAAAAGGGCCTTATATGGGTTGAAGCAAGCGCCTCGAGCATGGAATAGAAGGATAGACAAGTATTTCCAGTAAAATGACTTTACAAAATGCCCACATGAGCATGCTCTCTATACCAAAGTAAGCAAGGAAGGAGATGTTATGATTGTGTGCCTATATGTGGATGACTTGATATTCACTGGTAGTAATCCCAAAATGTTCGAGGAGTTCAAGAAAGCAATGGTTCGGGAGTTCGAGATGACCGACATTGGACTTATGGCTTATTATCTTGGGATCGAGGTGAAACAAAAGAAAGAAGGAATATTCATATCCCAAGAAGGTTATGCGAATGAGATGCTCAAGAAGTTTAAGATGAATAACTGCAAGTCAATGAACACACCGGTAGATTGCAATCTCAAATTGTCAAAAGATGATAAAGGATACTTGGTGGACCCAACACAATACAAGAGTTTGGTTGGAAGTCTGAGGTACCTAACTTGCACGAGGCCAGATATTCTCTACGGAGTTAGACTAGTAAGTCGATACATGGAAGCACCAACAATAAATCACTTGAAGGCAGCCAAGCGGATACTTCGCTACATCAAAGGTACGATTGACTATGGCCTGTTTTATTCGCCTTCTGAGCACTTCAAGCTAGTTGGATACAGTGATAGTGATTGGGCTAGAGACATAGATGATCGTAAGAGTACGAGTGGTTTCGTGTTCTATATGGGAGATACGGCGTTCACATGGAGCTCGAAGAAGCAACCCATTGTGACTCTGTCAACGTGTGAAGCCGAGTTTGTAGCAGCAACATCGTGCAATTGTCATGCAATATGGCTCAGGAAGTTACTAAATAAGCTTAAGTTTTTTCAAAAGGAACCTACAAAGATATATATGGATAACAAGTCTGCGATTGCTCTAGCAAAGAATCCAGTCTTCCATGATAGAAGCAAGCACATTGATACGAAATACCATTACATCAGGGAGTGTATTACAAATAAAGAGGTGCAGATAAAGTACGCGAAGTCATTTGACCAAGTTGCTGATATTTTCACAAAGCCCCTAAAACACGAGACATTTCAGAGATTACGGAATATGCTCGGAGTGACAAAATCAAGTTTAAGGGGGGCTGTTAGAAAATAAACTTGATTTTGGGCTATGTGTTTTGGATTTGGGCTTGCAAGTATACAAGTATATGGATCAAGATTGTAGCCCATTATCTAGAAACCTCGTGGAATATGTAGTAGTCAAAGTGTGTAGAAAAATCTTATAAAATATCTAAGTCTAGAATTATCATGAGAATACTTAGGAAATATCTAGATATTAGTGGATGGTGAAGTGTTCTAGAGTAGTCCATTGTGTAGTATAAATAGAGGGCTTCACCCCTCATTTGTAATCAAGCAAAGCAATTAAGCAATAAAACAAAGATTTCAAGATCAATCAAACTTCTAAATCATCAATCCTCTCTTCCACAAATAAAATATACATAACCTCATATTTCTAACACAAACACCCCATTTCATGTAAACCACAGGGACCAACCGCGCAATTTTCTCTGGTTTTATTTCCATCGTTTTTATAAGAGTGATCAATTATCCTTATTTTTTGTTCAGCTTTGGCCAACATTTCAATAAGCATAATTTTTTCTATTGGGGCTTTCTTCACTATGTTGTTTTTTCTTCCTATTATGATGCTTGTGATTTGCGCGGATTATGAGGGGCATAATACTCTCTATGAAGACCTCTTCTTTGCGTTGTCGATGACAAGTAAAAACACAACCTAAAATTTAAGTATATATCTGGTCAAAAAGTGTAATGCTCAAGTACTTAATAGAGTAACTCTTTTTTATGCATGTTTATGCAGTTCCATTCTGGCTTGGATCCGCATTTGTATTGATATACATACTCATATTGATGGCATGTTTCCCATTCATTATGATTTACTACATATTGTGGAAAGTCATAAAGATATTAGGTATATTGCTGAATTGGCTTTAAGATTTAACTCTGAAAATGTAGATCTTTTTATTGTAAATAGGATAGTACGGAGTAATAACTTGTGACTTGCAGGTGAACCAACCAAACATATTGAGAAGAAGAAAAAAGAATGGGAAGAAGCAATAAAGATTCTAGAATTGGTATTAAAGAGAGAATTAGGGAAGAAGAAGAAGATTGAACATTGTGTTCTATTAAATTTATTGACTGAAAATAGTTACAGATTACATCTTATATAGAAGATGATCTAAGCTATCTCTATTCTAGACTACAGTTGTAACAGAATAAGCTAAGCTAACAACTTTCTAACTAATATATCCATTACATATAATTACAGTAGTTGAAGTGTTGTTGATGATGAATGCAGGCTGTGGAGAGTGAATCTTCTGTACTCTGGTGCACCGTATGAATGCTATGTGGTAATGTCTTGAGTGAAGCTTGAGCTGGTGTAGTTGGTGTAGTTGAAGGTGGAGTATATTCACCTTTACCCTCCCCACAAGTTGGCAGTGTGTAAGGATCACACACTCTTAACTTGGATAAGCATGTATGATGAGGTGAATTTGAAAGTGGTTTTGTGAGGATGTCTGCAGGTTGTAATTTGGATGGAATAAACATGGGTAAAATGTGACCACTTTTGATTTTGTCCCTAACAAAATGGCAATCAATCTCAATGTGTTTGGTCCTGGCATGTTGGACAGGATTTTGAGAGAGAGCAATAGCTGATTCATTGTCACAAAAGATATTAGTGGGATTTGTAAACGAGACATTGAAATCCTTGAGTAAGCATTTTAGCCAGGATATTTCACATGTACAGTCAGCTAATGACCTGTACTCAGCCTCAGTGGATGATCTGGACACTACAGATTGCTTCTTTGATCTCCAGGAGATTAAACTTGGGCCTAAAAACATACAATAGCCTGAAACGGATCTTCTTGAAAACTTGCAATTGGCCCAATCACTGTCACAATATGCTGTCAAATTGAGATTGTTAGACTTTGGAAAGAAGATGCCTTGTCCTGGACTGAGTTTAATGTATTTTAGGACTCTTGTTAATGCCTTCATGTGAGAGACAGTTGGTTGTTGAGTAAATTGGCTGAGAACTTGTGCAGCAAAGGAGAGGTCAGGTCTTGTGATGGTAAGATAGATAAGCTTTCCAACTATTGTTCTATATAGTGAGGGATCTGGAAGTAAGTCAGCATCATTTAAGTGAAGAATATGTTGAGGATCCATTGGTGTGTTGACTGATTTTACATTTGTGAGAACAGCATGTTCCAGAAGTTCCAATGCATATTTTCTTTGTGACATGGCTAAACCAGTATCATTTCTGAGAAACTCAATCCCCAGGTAACAGTGAAGAGGACCCAAATATTTTATGCTGAATTTGTTGTGCAATTGTTGTTTGACAAAGTTGAGATAAGTCATGTTGTTACCAGTGAGTAAGATGTCATCTACATAGATAAGTAGATGCACAGTGTTGCCTTTGTGATGAATGGTGAAGAGAGAGGTGTCTGCATAACTTTGAGTGAACCCTAGACTTTGTAGAAAAGATGTCAACTTTGTGAACCATTGTCTGTTTGCTTGCTTAAGACCATAAAGAGACTTTCTAAGCCTGCAGACCATGTTTGTTGCTGTTGAAATTGGATATCCCTGTGGTATTTTCATGTACACTTCTTCATGTAGATCACCATGTAAAAATGCATTGTTAACATCCAATTGTTCTATTGGCCAGTTATTGTGAACTGCTACAGCTAGTAAAGTCCTGACTGTAACCATTTTGGCCACTGGAGCAAAAGTTTCTTTAAAATCTATCCCTTCCTTTTGTGTAAACTCTTTTGCTACTAATCTAGCCTTGAATCTTTCAATGGACCCATTTGCATTATGCTTGATTCTGTATACCCATTTGCTGCCAATTGGATGTTTATTTGGGGGAAGAATGGTCAGTTCCCATGTGTTATTAGATTCAAGGGCTTTGATTTCCTTATTCATTGCATCCACCCATCTTGGATCTTTAGATGCTTGTGTATAAGATTGTGGTTCAGAATCACATGTGATGGAATTTATGAGGTGAAATGTTTTAGGATTTTTGATGTTTTCATAGTTAATGTAATGTGAAATGTGATGTTTGTGTAAAACAGAGTTGATTTTTACATTATGATGATAATCTTTGAGTTTAGTTAGGATAGATTTGGATCTGGTAGATGTTCTTGGAAGTGGATTTGGATTTGGGATAGATGTATTTGGTGGGTTATTGTCTGAATTTGTTGTTATGGCATTTGTATTTGTGTCTGTGTTGGAATTTGAGCTTGCAGATGTGTCAGGATGAGAGTGAGAAGACGATGTGGATGGATTGGTTGGAGATGAGTGTGTAGGGTTAGCATTGTGATCTGACAAGGTTGGACTTAAAGGTGGATAGAATATTGGGTCAGATAGAGTAGGTGCAGGGG
Organism: Rutidosis leptorrhynchoides; assembly: GCF_046630445.1. NCBI lineage: Eukaryota > Viridiplantae > Streptophyta > Magnoliopsida > Asterales > Asteraceae > Rutidosis > Rutidosis leptorrhynchoides. The sequence continues at coordinate 153,411,603 of NC_092338.1, read as the reverse complement.
GTGTTGAGGGTATTTTAGTTGATGGTGTGTGATATGGGAATGTATTTTCATGAAAGATTACATTTCTGCTAACAATAGTTGTGTTTAGTTGCTTGTTGTAAAGTAGATATCCTTTTTGGTGTGCAGGGTAACCTAATAAGATGCATGGTATTGCTCTTGGTGCAAATTTATCAGGTATGTGTTGGTGTGCATAGGCTAAGTAACCTATGGTTTTTAGATGAGTAAGGTCTGGAGGTGTACCATGGAGAAGCTCATATGGGCTTTTGTGGTTTAAGGTTCTGGTTGGAAGTCTATTGGTGAGATAAGTGGCTGCAAGTAAACTATAACCCCAGAAGTGTTTAGGAAAGTTTGCTTGAAACTGAATAGCCCTAGCCATTTCTAGTAAATTTCTGTGTTTTCTCTCAACTCTTCCATTTTGTTGAGGGGTGTATGGGCATGTGGTTTGATGGATAATGCCCATTTGTTGGAGAAAGGTTTGTAATTGTGAATTTGTGAATTCAGTACCATTGTCTGATCTGAGTTGCTTGATTGTGGTTTGAAATTGTGTTTGCATATACTTAAAGAAGGTTTGAAAGGTGGTGGTGACATGGTGTTTGCTGGGAATCGGGAAAGTCCGGGTGGTTCTTGAATAATCATCAACAAGTGTAAGGAAATATGTGCACTTATTTATTGTTGGATGTTTGTAGGGACCCCATACATCAGCATGTATTAAATCAAATTTGAATTTTGCATGAGAAGTACTAGTTTGAAAAGGTAAAGTATGTTGTTTTGCAAGAGGATAAATTGTACATTCATGAGTTTTGTTACAACTTTTCAGTCTTAAAGACTTTATTTTGTTTAATACAGAAAAGGAACAATGACCTAGCCTATTGTGCCAAAGTAATGGATTGTTTACAATGAAAGATGTATTTGATACAGAGGATGAATGCATAGAGTGAAAAGTATGACTATGAGTTGGTTTTGCTTCAGGATGAATGATGTACAGTCCATCACAAAGTGTCCCATGGGCAATTTCCTTGTTGTTGCCCTGAAAGACACATTCAAAATGATTAAAGCTTATGGAAAGGTTAGCTGATTTGGTTATTTTGCTAATGGAGAGTAAATTGTAGGTAAAGGTTGGAATATAGAATACATTGTGAAGTGTCAAATGTGGTGTAAGTGTTACTGATCCAGTGACTGATACTTTAATTCTAAATTTGTTTGGAAGTGTTACTAGTATAGGGTTCTTGTGGTGAGTGAGATTATGCATTTGTTTCAAGGATATGGAAATGTGATCCGTGGCACCACTATCTATTACCCAAACATTTTTACTAGTATAGGGTTCTTGTGGTGAGTGAGATTATGCATTTGTTTCAAGGATATGGAAATGTGATCCGTGGCACCACTATCTATTACCCAAACATTTTCAAGATTCAAGAATAGTAAAGCAATAAATGGAGTGATACCTGCATCATCAGATTGTGTTTTCTACATCATTAACATCACTTGATTCAGTTGATTTTGAAGTTGGTCCATCCTAGCTGCCATCAAGTCATTGGTTGAGTTTGTTTCTTTGTTGTTGATAGCAGCAGTATGTGTATCATTTGCACGTGTATCAGTGAAGATGCTATTTATGGTTTTACCCCTGTTATTAAACTGCTTAGGTTGATATTTTCCATGTAATGGATGACCAGGAGGATACCCAATGTTCTTGTAACACTCCTCCTTTGTATGTCCTTCTCTGTAGCAGGTTGTGCAATGCACTCCAGGTTTGAAACTTGATTTCCTTTCATTGTTGTTGTTGATTGCAGGTTGTTTTGTGAACTTTTGGTAGTGAGATTTTGTGTTGCTTCCAGAGATAGACATAATTGCAGGTGTGATAGGTTTAGGGAGAATGCCTTCTCTTTGCTTTTCTTCTTGCTTGATCATTCCATATGCCTTAGCAGTGGATGGTAGTGGTTGCATCAACAAGATTTGACCCCTTATGTTTGAGTAACTATCATCCAATCCCATCAAGAACTGAATTAGCCTTTTTCTTTGCTCTCTTTCACCATTCAATCTTCCATTTTCACATGTACATGTACAACTGCACATGTAGGGAGCTTCGAGTGCATCTGTCTCATCCCATAAACCCTTAAGCTTGTGGTAGTAGACCTCAATCGTGTTGTTGCCTTGTTTGAGTTGTGAGATGTTGTTTGCCAATTGATAGATCCTATGACCATCAATTTGTGCATAGTGTTCATGTAATTCATCCCATAGACTTGAAGCTGAGTTGATGAAGTTCAAGCTATTGCCAATTTCTTCTGAGACTGTATTCAGTATCCATGAGATTATCATATCATTGTTTCGTTCCCAAAGTGACCTTAGATCAGTTCCTATAGCTGGTTCTCTGTACTCTTTTGTAACAATTTTGAGCTTGTTCTTAGCATTCAATGCTATCATCATCGATCTCTTCCAGCTACTGTAATTTTCTGATCCAATTAGTTTCTTCGAGATCAAGATCAATCCAGGATTATTATTTTGATGAAGAAATAGCGGATGATTTGATGAATTTGTGTCATTTGAATTGATCTCGGTTGTTGTAGTCATGTTTATTGAATCTGAGTGAATTCTCTAGATATTGTTGAAATTTGGTGTTCTTGAGAGATTAGATGAAGATATTTGTGTTAATTTTGTGATTGTGATTGTTTGATGATGAATTTTGGTTGCGAAATTTAATCGAGCACCTTGTGTGCATGAAGTTTTGTGAAATTTTGCAGGATATGAGCTGGACGCTCTGATACCATAAAGAGAGAATTAGGGAAGAAGAAGAAGATTGAACATTGTGTTCTATTCAATTTATTGACTGAAAACAGTTACAGATTACATCTTATATAGAAGATGATCTAAGCTATCTCTATTCTAGACTACAGTTGTAACAGAATAAGCTAAGCTAACAACTTTCTAACTAATATATCCATTACATATAATTACAGTAGTTGAAGTGTTGTTGATGACGAATGCGGGCTGTGGAGAGTGAATCTTCTGTACTCTGGTGCACCGTATGAATGCTATGTGGTAATGTCTTGAGTGAAGCTTGGGCTGGTGTAGTTGGTGTAGTTGAAGGTGGAGTATATTCACCTTTAGGTATGTGATGAAATAGACAAGTTGAAGCTTAGTGGAACTCATTATACCAGACCAATTCTTGAGGCTGCATCTTAAAATGCTTATAAAGTTGTTAATGAGATTCTACTTAGGTCACCTGTAGCAATTCAGAGCACCGATGAAAATGGGTATGACATTATTCAGTTGTCAATAATTCACCGTTCCGAAAAAGTCTACAACCTTATCTATGAGATTGGAGAGCGTAAGAATCGTTATAGAACAATTCTAGATTCTTCTAAGAACAATATTGTGCACTTGGCGGGAAGGTTGGCACCATTACGTGAACTCCGACGAAAAAGAGGTGCAGCATTACAACTACTACGAGAACTTCAATGGCGTGAGGTATTAATTCAGTATATGCTCTTTTTATTTAAAAGAAAATGAAATATACCCAACTCAGTTATAAAACCTAAACAAAACTACATTATTGTGTTAAAAAAAATAAATAACTCACACCTCAACCTCATTCTACATATTATGACCTTAGGGTGATATAATTGTGAAGTAGAGCTAAATTTTGCTAGTTTTATTTATTAATTTGTTCGAATGAAATTTAAATAAAAATGTTTATATATATGTTAAAATTCTAGGTTGAAGAAAAAATTATCAAAATTTAGCTTCTACTTCACTTTTATATCATTCTAAGGTCATATTATGAGAACATGAGGTGAATTATCTAACAATGTAGTTGTGTTCAAGTCACTACTACAAAAAATGTCAAGTAGACGTGTTAAAAATGCTATATAGACGTGTTATTGAACCTCTCTAGATGGCACAGGTCTAATTGTGAAATAGTCATTTAGACGTGTTCCAAAACCGGTCTTGTTACCATTGTATTTGGCGGGGTTATGAAAATACAACCGGTCTAATTAGATGGTGGGAAAATAATAACACAACAGGTCTAGTTGTTTCTGTTAAAGAAAATTGTATGCTTAAAATTTTCAGATTAACCAAAACAGGAAACCGAGCGGCTATAATTTCATATGACCAAAATTAAACCACAAACATGCTATAATATGTACAGAAATAATGAAACATACTATAACACAAACATAATATTCAACAAACGCATATACATTAACACTTCTATTTTTTCCATCGTAATTGTATGTATTGTTTCCTCAAAACGAATAGAAAGTTAAGACACACCAAATCAGTGGAGTATCAGCTTAGTTAGTCTTCATCACTCTTTATTTCGAACAATTTTTCTTCAACTTGAACTTTGGATAATAGCATTCCAGTTAGTCAGCCAATACCTACACTATAATATAAACATAGTCAATGTGTAGTCCTATTTCGAGATGATTGATATTTAGAGGTCATGGGAAGGAATTTGATTTGTTGTGAAGTAAAGAACATACAACTAATTAATAATCATACTTCTAACATGATTTCTAACATGGTGGATCTACTTGTTAACTTATTTATTTAAGCTAAATTACTAAGGTGAAAGAAATTAATAATGAACGAGATAACAAATACATATTAATGTAACTCTCAACCTTTTTAGTGGACTTCAATATAGGTTCCAACACAATAACCAATAGAAGTTTCATATTCTAAGTTTGTTTTTTTGTTTTTATACATAATACATATAGATAACCATCTCCATTTTCTTGATGGGATTAAAGACAAAACTTAACTAGCTAGTACAGGTTGCTAACAAATACTAATACTATTTAGTACTATATAATTCAAGTTAAGTTTCTATAGTAACGAGGTTATAAATACTAATCACTGCTTGTAAGAATATTACGAGTAATATAGAACCATCAACACTTACCACTCCTACTTTACTACCTTGCTTCTTGATGCAGACCAAAGCAGACCCTACTCCCATCTCCTAACATAACATAAATCAAACAAAATATTAGAATAATTAGAACACCTGCAAAAAAAATCACAATGATTAGAAGATATCACATTGAGTATGTAACAATGTGGATCATGTGTAGAGCCTCTTGCAACTATACAATGAGTTTCTTTAAGGTGGCAGTACACTTACATTACTTGAAGGTGTACCAGTTAAATGTCATCTTGAAAGTTCACTTAGACATCCACAATGTAATATATTCAAACCAATCAATACATAAATTATGCTCCGATTATATTATGCCTGTAAGAGAGAAGGCATTAGCAGTCAGTTAACATGATATTATTTACACTCACGCATATATGTACTTTAAACTATACATATTTTAAGCTGCTAGTTTTCGTTGTTGTTCTATTGTATTTTTTTTTTTGGAGAAAAATACTTACAACATTCAACGAACGGGAAAAGTTCAGCCAAAAAATGAAACCCAAATTACAACCTACAAATCAAGAGCACCCAGGCACATACAAACCAAAAACGAACCAACGCCAACAACCTACACAAAAAAAAACAAACCAACTACGAAACAAAGGCAATAGACACAAACAAGCACAAAGACCTATAACGCTAAAACCGCATAAGAAGAGGGCACCCAATCAAATAACGACAAGCTAAAGATTGCACACCATATAAAAAGAAGGCAAACCAAACGAAAAAAGTAAACAAAAAATAACGCTCACATATCTTTCGCGAATTCACCGAAATTCCACAATTCCTCGCCTTGCTTCAACCGCCTCTTTCTAATCATATAAGATATAAATTTAGTCCACCTAATGAACATAGATCAGTACTCAACTCATTGTGGCCTTCTAAGTAAGTAAGATACAACAAATTTCATTCAAGCATTTCATCAAACACTTTATGTGCAATTATAACTACAACTCTACACTAATTCATTTATATGTAGTGGGAATGAAACACATAGTTAAGAGTAATTAAATAAAATAGTTAATGTATTGGATATTAACAAACTACATAGTGACATACTCCACTAACTAGAAGTTAACATCATAATTAATCTTTTCCGGTGATTTAAACAGAAACAATTGCCTGAATCAAAATATTACAACACATCATTCACATAATATCTTTGAGCAAAAGAAAGAGGAAACAATTCTTCTGATGCGTCATGGGAAAAGGGTAGAAGCGATGGTAAGTGTGGTGGCATATGTTGATGGTGGTCGGCGATATGAAAAGAAAGGGGAGATGGTGATAAGTAAATACGGTAGTTAGTAAAAAGATAGAACTATGATTTTAAATCAAATTGAAATCTATTTTGACTGACAGAAATAGGCAATTTTACAGGATGGGCGGGAATCATATATTTTTTCAAGTAGCGCCAAAACAATATAGACCGGTTGAGGGTAAAATGTGGCTCCTGTCTCTATTCGTATTATATGTGGACCGGTTGCATAAGTCATTAAGACCGGTTATGAAATTTGGACCGGTTGCTATATAAAAAAATTGGCGGATACACTATTTATAGACCGGTTTCTGTATAACCGGTCTTGATGCGGGGGTCTAATTGTGTTATAGAATACCCAAATTTAGTACATGGAAACCACATACATAATAAGTTATATTCAGTTTTCTAATATATGAATCATATCGATTGACTGTAATTCTAGCATATATAATAAGTTGAGATTTAATACATTCAATAGGAGGTGAAGAAACATGTCTTTCCTACATACATTACCCAGGAGAACATTTTCAAGGAGATTCCAGATATGGTGTTCACAAGGGAACACGAGAAATTGTTAAATGAAGGAGAAAAATGGATGAGAACCACAGCAGAATCATACAGCATCACTGCTGCATTAATTACCACAATCGTATTTGCAGCAGCAATAACTGTACCCGGAGGAAACAATGGTGAAAAAGGAATTCCTTTGTTTACAAGCAACCCCGCCTTCACTGTGTTTGCTGTATCAGATGCTATATCACTATTTGCATCAACTACAGCATTACTAGTGTTCTTATCTATTCTGACGGCGCGTTTTGCAGAGATCGATTTTCTAGTTAGTTTGCCTAGCCGAATGCTTATTGGAATTGTCTCCTTGTTGCTCTCAACAATTGCCATGATGGTTGCCTTCAGTGCAACCTTGTTCCTTGTATTTTGTCACCAAAAGCGATGGATGATTGCTCCCATATGTGTCTTAGCTATCATCCCAATTGGTTTCTTTGTTGCTCTACAATTCCCACTCATAGTAGATCTTTTATGGTCAACACATGTATCTGTCTTTGGCTACCAGAGGAAAAGTGTTGTTAGAAGATTTAATCCCAATAACATACGGTTGCTTTTTCACAAATGAAGTTGATTAGCAAGCAAATGATAACTGTTCATTAAATCGTATATATGTACAACGTGGTCTTCAAGTTATGTGTGCATTGCATCATTAGATTTTATAAATTATATTTACAGTTTAGTAGGGAGTATATATTTGCAAACGTATTGGTTATGAAAATTACAGTTAGAGCTCTTTAGTATTTCTCTTTAAGGCCACATGCAATGGTAGTGTTACCGGGTTCGTTAACCGCCGCCACCAGCTCACGCCGATCGACAGCAAACCGCGAGCCGGCCCGCCAATTGGGCCTGCAACGGCTCTAACGGGTTGGTTCGTGGGCCCCACCGCAAAATTTGTTTTTTTTTTTTTTCTTTTTGCAACGGCTACATTATGCTTCTTTTTCCTTTTAAACCAATAATACATATACATTTTCTATATATATACCATATTTACATAACAAAAACATACACTCAATACCCAACACTCTCAACCTTCCATTCATATTTCACAAACAAATACAAAAAAAAATTCAAATGGATATGGATGGTTTATTGAATTCCCAGTGCGAAAGCGAGAGCGTGACGGATAGTGATAGCGCAGAGTCTGATTTCGATGAAGATTTAATTGAAGACGGTTACAACGCGCTTAACTTACTCGATTCGCTTGATGTAATGGACGGAGAAGATGAAGCTCAAAATTCTCGTAGAATTATTAGAAGACGTCGGTTACAAAGAGATCGGATTGATACCAGTAATCGTTTGTACAACGACTATTTCTCCAATAATCCAACATTTTCGGGTGATTATTTTCGAAATCTATACCGAATGAGTAAGTCATTGTTTATTCGTATTTGTCATGCTATTCTATCATACGATTCTCAACCGAGACCGGGTTATTTTCATATTTTATCAACGTTACGATGCTATCACTCGGTTTCAATATTTTTCAAAAGTGTATATCGGCCATACGTCAATTGGCGTATGACATTGCGTCTGATGCATTCGATGAATATTTACATATGTGCTCATCAACGTCTCGCGAATGTTTAAACAATTATTGTAAATGTATTATTCATATGTTTACGCAAGAATATTTAAGGAAACCAACTGAAGAAGATGTTCATCAATTGCATGCCAAACATTTGGAGATGCACGGTTTTCTGGGGATGTTAGGTAGTCTCGATTGCATGCACTGGGCTTGGAAAGTTGTCTTGTTGCGTGGCAAGGGCATTACCACATGGGGATCGCGAAGGACCAACAATAATGCTCGAGGCGGTTACGTCCTACGATATGTGGATTTGACACGCTTTCTTTGGTCCAGCGGGTTCGAACAATGATATTAATGTGCTTTATGAATCGGATTTGTTCGAAGATTTATTAGATAGTCGAACTCCGGAGGTCCGTTACAATGTCAACGGGCACGAATTTAATATAGGGTATTACTTGGTAGATGGTATATACCCAGAATGGGCAACACTTGTCAAGTCGTTTAAATGTCCAATTGAGCCAAAAAATTTAAACTTTAAACGATTTCAAGAAGCAGCAACAAAAGACGTGGAATGAGCTTTCGCTGTTCTTCAAGGTCATTGGGCAATAATAAAACACCCAGCAAGACTTTTTAGTATCAATAAAATACGTCGAATCATGTACACTTGTGTTATACTTCACAACATGATCATCGAAGACAACGCGTGCAACATATGCAACCTGGAAGAGGATTATCTCCGAAATTGAGATAACATGCCGCGACGTACTTGGACGGAGAGAGTTGAGCTCCAGGATCAGATGTCACGAGAGTTGCGAGAATGAAAAGCGCATCATGTCCTTCGCAATAATTTGATCGAACACATTTGAATACTCCCGGATGATTATATTGTTCGAAACAATTAGCGTTATTTATTGTGTTTTTTATCGATGTAATGTCTTTTATTTTTAATAATGTAATGTTTTTAATTCATAAAAATGTAATGTTTTTATTTTATTTACTAAAATATTATTTGTATTTATTTATTGTATTTAGATAATACCTCCGTCTCATTCCAATAGGCCATTATTCTATTTTGGGTTGTCCCATTTTGATAGTCCACTTCCATAAATAGAAAGAAAAGAAGATATTTCATTGGTGGATTTGGAGAGAGAAGATATTTCATTGGTGGAGAAATGAAGTTAGTGGGATTTCCTAAAACTGCGTTTTTTTTTGTCTGTGGACTATTGGAATGAGACGGAGGTAGTAATAATTTTAAATTGGTTAAAGTTTGAAATGGAGTGTATGATAGTGAGGGTTTAGGTCACTTGCAGTGGTCCGTTTGCCACCACCGTGACCCACCGCCACCCGCTAACGGCCACCACCAGCAAACAGCCATATGGCTCGCCAGTGGCTGCTGCAATGCTTCTAACGGATGAATTATGGGGCCCACTTCAATTCTTGAATTTCTAAATTTGATTTGTAGGCTTTTCTTTCTTTGTTTTGTTTTTTTCCCAATCCATTTCATATATATATACACTATCACTTAATCAAAACCATACCATTTCACTCTCAAATTTTTCTCACACATACATTTTTTTACTCTCAATTTTTACACAATCATGGTGCACACAAACACGGTTACGTTCAGGTTCACGACGGAGGATTTTTTTCCCGATGGCATGGACCGATACGACGGTGGGAGGGTCGATACTTTAAATGTGGTGGTTACCGGCCATTACGTTAGCGATTTTTTCGATCATCTAAGGCTAACCGCTAATTGCGACGAGGCATCGCATTTTTCATATTGGAATGAAGAAAAGAAGGTGTTCGAGTGGCTTGAGGATAATGATAAATGGGCTTGGCTACTCGAAACCGCCATAATCAACTCGACTAAATTCGTGTTGTATATGAAACATTGGGACGATATCCCTCACTTAACTGATCGTAGTGAGGATGGATATTATACCGATTAATAGGTGTTTAGTTAATTTAATCGTATTTAGTTTATGTAATCGTAGTTAATTAATTTTATGTTATCGTTTATGTTTTCGTAGTTTAATTTAATGTAATCGTAATTTTATTTATATTAATGTAATCGTATTTTTATTTTATGTAATTTATTTTTATTTATTTTAGTTTAAAAATGTTATTTCTTTTAGTAAAATATTACTTGTATTTATTATTTGTATTTATTTATTATATTTAAATAATAATTTAAAACTAGTTAAAGTTTGAGATGGAGTGTAAGATTGTGAGGGTTTAGTGAAAGGATTGTGAATGTTAAAGTGTTTGTGCTGATGTGGCGGAGAAATTTTGTGCTAAAGTTGGGAACCATTGCAAGTGGCCTTAGTGAAAGGAATGTTAAAGAGTTTGTGTTGATGTGGCGCTGATGTGGAGGAGAGAAGTTCAGTGAAAATAAGGTAGGATAGTAAATGGCCTAATATATAATGTATATATCTGGTCTATCTTTTTGTTTTTTTTTTTTTTTTTAAAGGTAAGCCCCCCAAGTGTGGGTAGTGAGGATTGACCCTTAATCTCCTTTGAAGATTTCCAAGCTCCTAACCACTAGGCCACCCCTTGGGGTATATATCTGGTCTATCTAGTCTAACTTCTAATCTAATGTAACTAGGTATAAAAAGAAAATGGTAATTATGTTATCATTTATGAAAATATTGAGTGTTGAAATTCTAATAACTCTCAATAATAAATTTCAACCATTGATTTAGTGGTAATGTCATAATAGTTTCTCCCCTCATATAATCCATCCATTTTTTTTATTTTAATCTCAACCATTGATTCGTAATAACACTATTACTTCTTAATCACCACAACCACCACCACAACCACCACCACCACCACCAACCACCACCCGCCATCATAAAACCAAATCACCACTTAACCGGAGAACCTCCAGACTACTGGACCACCAGACCCTCATCGGACAAACTAACCACAACTGAACCATAACTAGACAACCGGAGAACCACCGGACCACTGGGCACCATCGGACCACAACCGAAACACAGCAAGAACAATGAAACACCACCAAACCATCACTAGACCACCAACCATACCGAACCAAAACCGGAACACCAACGAACCATTGAACCACCACCAAAACAACGGACTACCACCAGACCACCAACGAACCTCCACCAAACCATCACTAGACCAACATACCATTAGACTACCACCGAAAAACTGACCATACTGACGTGCATGCAGTCGTGTGCATCTGCGAAATCAACAACTTTAAATTTATAAACCTATACCACTAAGACGTTAGCACTAACATGCAGAGTCTCGGTCAGTGTAGAGCAGTGTGTGTAAGTATATGTAACGACCCAACTTTTTCGACTTTTAATTATATTTATTACTTTCACGAAACTGCGTATTTGTGCGTACTGAGCTAGATTATTTGCTAGGATCATTAATTATGTTAATTACTTTCGTTAATGCCTTACAGCGTGTTTTTAAGTACTTAGTTGCTTAACATGATCCTTGAATGCATTTACGATCGTTAGTGTCACTTATTGTTTAAAACGAGCTACGTACTTGGTACACGTTAAACTTTTGTCATAATTGGAATATTATGACTGCGTAAACATAATTGTTATTATTTATGACAATTATTTGGCTTTATGGTTCCTTAATCATGCTTAGTGCTTACTAATGCTTACTAGTTACCTTAATGGACTTCCATGGCCCAACCTACTCAACTTAGTGGACCACTTAATGTGTTAATTAGCCCATATAATTAATAATTAGCCCATGTAATTAATGTGACAAGTATCATGCATGCTTGTGTACTAATACTTGCATTATGTCTCAAACCACCCAACAAACCAATACCACTTTGTACCACCACCATGGACCACACCATGCCACACCACATGAGGCCAAAATGGTCCCCCCCTTTCTCCCAAACCGTCGGCCAACCATCACCACCTCACCATCACTTTATTTTTTTAAAAAAACCTCATTTCATTCTCATTTCATTCCATTCAAACACACACACATTTTCTCTCAAATCTCTCTCTAGTTTTCTCTCAAATATTTGAAGAACTTGTAAGTGTTCTTGATCTTCTTTTCTTCTTTTTCTTTATCATTTTCGTGAATCATCATCATCATAATTCAAGATTCATGTTTTGTAACTTGAATCATTATATATCTTGTGACTTTAAACTTTAATTTGAAGAAAGTGCAAGAACATGGAGGATTAAAGATTTTTAGCTTTTAATCTTCTTTACTTATGTTAGATCTAAGTTTTAAAACTTAAGATCTCTTTAATCGTGTTAAAAGATCAAAACGCATGTTTATGATCTTCATGTAACTTGTAGATTCAACACTTTACTTTATGGATCTTCAAGAAAGTTTGAAATACAAGCTTACTAGCTTGATGTTTCTACAAAAAGTTAGTTAAGATCAAAAGTTTACTAACTTATGATCTTCTTTAGTTTGTTGTAGCTTAGATTTGTGACTTGTGTTTGCATGAAATAAAAGATACAAGCTTACTAGCTTGAGATCTCATAATTATTGTTAGGAATCCAAGCTCTCTAGCTTAGGGTTTCATTTTTGTGTTTGATCTAAGTTATGTAACTTATGGTCTTCTACTTTGTTTAAACAAAAGTTCATTAGCTTGTGTTCATGTTACTTTACAAGATCTAAGTTTCATAACTTATGGTTGTGTAAAAGTTGAAAGTCTAAGTGTTATGACTTAGGGTTTCACCAAGAACATGAGATCTATACTTTGTAGTCTAAGGTCTTTAATATTTAGCTAAGATCTAAGTTCTATAGCTTAAGGTCTTGCTTATTTAGTTTGATTCAAAGTTTATAGCTTACTAGTAATTGTACTTGTGTTAAAACTAAAAAATTGATGTAACTTTGGTTCATCACCTTGCTCAAACTCTCACACGAGTTGTGTTTTATTTCTTAGTCTTAAATTTGTGTGTTGATGGTTAAAACTTAGTTAAAGTGATGCTAAAACATCAAGAGTTGTACACTTGAGGCTTATACGCATCAAGGATGAGAACCGTGATGAGCATCAAACACCGAGAAACCCACCGAAGCACTTGCTTTCTGTTTTTCAGGGTCTGATCAGGCTCCTGGGCTTCTCAAAAAGTTCATTTCAGATATTTTGGTTCGATTAAATGACTTTTCGTTTAGCCCTCGCCTAAATCCGACATACGGTTTAGGATTTATAGCCTTCCGAAAGTCACTGCGCCCTTGTAACGTTGTGCTGAAATTTCTGACCTACTCGCACTGAAACCGTCGCCACGGTCAAACGAAGACGAGTTAGGTTCTGAAAATAATTGGTCAGCGGTTAGAGGACCCATATACGGAGCCTTGGCCACTGGTCTCACGTCATTACAGTTTGTATAGAGGTCGTAGCAGCTGAACGAAGTCAGCCTTTGTTTCGGTCTCTATTCTTGATTGAAAACTTACTTTACTTTGTACGTATGATGTTGATGATGATGAGACTTAAGACTTAACTTACGTACTTTTAAACCTTTTTGGGACGATTTACTGACTTAGTAACCTTTGACTTAGGTTGACAACCTTTCGTACCGACTTACTCGCTTACTTATTCGTACCAATTTTACTGCACTATCACTGTGAGTTATAGCTCCCTTTTTACTACAACTATTTTTGGGACTGAGAATATGATGTTAAAGCTAAGGGGTATAAAATATTATTAAATTTTACAAGAAAATACTATTAAATACGATACAATTTACACAAGATATTTATTTATTTAGAGAATGGATATACTTAAACCTTGCTCCAACACTTATAGGCAGTGTACCTAATCGTACAGTAGTGTAGTTTTTAGTAAGTCCGGTTCGTTCCACAGGGAATCTTTTTAAACAAAGCTTAACGCTATATTAGTTTACTTTTATAAAAATACAAATATATATATACAAGTAATATTATTATTATAAAAGGGGGGTTTTTACCGTTTAATGACAGGTTTGTCGATTTTAAAACTTTAGTTGCAGTTAAAACAAAATGTAAAATATTAAAAATAAATACAAGACTTAAATTAAAGCGTAAAGTAAATAACGATAATGAAATTGCGAATAATAAAAATGCGATAAAATAAACTTGCGATAATTAAAAAGTACGATAATTAAAAATGCAATTAAATACAATAACAATAAAAATGCGATAATTAGAAGTGCAATTAAATATAAAATAAAGGAAATTAAATATGAAATAAAATAATTATGCTTATTTAAACTTTCGTAATCATGATGTTTGACGTGTTCATTTTAGTTTTATGCCCATGGGTTAATTGTCCTTTGTCCTGGATTATTTAATATGTCTATACGGATTTGTCCATAATAGTCCATCAGTTATAAATATAAAGAGCGAAAGCCTTCGTCAAATTATTCTTATTCCCGAAGTTAAATATTCCAACTAATTGGGGATTCGAATTGTAACAAAGTTTTAATACTTTGTTTAATGAATACACCAGGTTATCGACTGCGTGTAAACCAAGGTTTTACTACTTTGTTAACAATTACACCAATTACCCTTGAATGTAATTCACCCCTGTTTCAACAAGTCTATTAACTATTAATCCAGTTCCGTATCCGGTAAAATGAATAATTATTGGTATTTATAGATATCCCGCCCACCGTACCCAGTCAAGCGTATGTAGTTATATATAAATACGTCAAATTATAAGTTTGTATATTAAATTAACAAGGTATTGTTTAGTTAATATAAAACCCATTAATAACCCATAGTCTAATTTCCACAAGTGTCGTTCTTTTATCCAAACCCCAATTATGGTACAAAGCCCAATTACCCAATTTTAGAAATTAGCCCAACATCATGATTACGTCGGATTAAATAAGCATAATAATAACTTAGCTACGAGACATTAATATAAAAAGGTTGAACATAACTTACAATGATTAAAAATAGCGTAGCGTTACACGGACAGAATTTTGACTTACACCTTTACAACATTCGCTAACATACCCTTATTATTAGAATTAAAATTAAATTTAAAATTAAAATTAAAATATAAATATAAATATATACGATATAGATAGAGAGATGGATATTTTTGGTGATTTTTTCGATCAGAATTCGTTTGCTTTTATAGGGATTTTCAGAAATTGGGGCTCCGCGACTCGTGGCATTTTTTGCCTTCAAACTCCGCGAGTCGCGGAGATTGAAAATACAGCTCACATCCTTTTGGAGTCTTTCTTGCCGACGATTTATTTATAAATATAATATATATATAATTAATATAATTAATTATATATTATATTATATTTATATACATAGTTAACTTGTAATTTTTAGTCCGTTGCGTCGAGCGTTGAGAGTTGACTCATGTCCCGGTTCCGGATTTTCGAACGTCCTTGCGTACAATTTAATATCTTGTACTTTGCGTTTTGAATCTTGTACTCTTGTAATTTCGAGACGTTTCTTATCAATAATTGGAACCTTTTTGATTGTCTTTTGTACTTTTGAGCTTTTTGGTCGTTTGCGTCTTCAATTCGTCGAATCTGTCTTTTGTCTTCACCTTTTATTATTTAAACGAATATCACTTGTAAATAGCACAATTGCAACTAAAAGCTTGTCTTTCTTGAGGAATAATGCTATGAAATATATGTTCGTTTTTAGCATTATCAAATATTCCCACACTTGAGCGTTGCTTGTCCTCAAGCAATATCGTCTTGAAATACTAGAATCACTTCTTTATTCTTCACACTTTGTACATCAGTGATTTCTATACGGTGGTATAAACAATGGTAGTAACGATATGGTTTACAGTCCCTCATGACTATAAAAATTTAGATCCATTAAGGAAATTGGATCTTTATGAAAACATTTGATCTTTTGAAAATTAAATCTAGTTTTTACCCTAGATAAGTTTTCCAGAATAACCCTTTACCGGTGTTTACAAAATATTTTTGTGGGTTTGGTGGGTTTCAGATTTGAAAATTTTAGCTCAAAACTTGCGGTTTTGTGTCACCCACTTGCTAACCTTGTATTTGGAAAGCAACACGTCCAGTTTACTTGTCCCGTATATTACCTTTCGGTAAACTACCGTCCGGTTGTAAAGGAAAGCGTTGAACAAGCAACTGTTAAGGCAATGTCCCCTGACATGCTTTTAATTATGGTCTATAACGTGTCGGACGCAATTACTATCCTTGGTAGGAGCAATAGTAAAGCTCACCTTATAATTTTTTGGTCTGGCACAAGGTCATGTCTTTGACCATGCTATGCAACCACCGTTCTTACGCTTGACACCCGATTTAGTTCAGGTGACCTAATGAATTCCAGGTGAATTCCTAGGATTTTACGTTCAATTGTAATGAACGCATTGAAAATAGGGTTTTCAGAAAACAAATCGGTTTGTAATTTTGATCAAAATATTTTCTCGTTCAAGCTCGAGTTTAGATATCATTGAATTCCATGAGTTTGTAATTCTCAATTTTTAAGGTCAATCTCAAGGATTGAGTAATATCAGGCTTTAAAAGCTGATTTTTAATCTTTAAGGAGATTATCCTTTCTGGGGATCTGATTCATTAGTCTTATCAAGCTAATTTGCATGGTGCCCCCCCATTTTACGAGATAAATCCTTCTCATGGTTAGGATAAATCTGACCACTTGGCGACCCTGTTTAATGCTGAGGTCCGTGGATTTCCTGCTGATTTTAGTGATGACTTTTATAGATTTTTCATCAACCTACAGCTGGTTTGGACGACAACTTCATGACCTAAATCAAGAAGCGCGTGTCTTTTTCGGAAGACTTTACTTCCTTTTAATGATGGAATTGATTCATCGTGTAGATCCATCTTTCTTACAGTAAATCAGGTAAAACTTTTTAGTTTAGTCCAAAGCAAAAGCATTTTCAGTTATTTGTACAAAAATATGTGATAAATGTTTAAGATAACTTGGTAAATTTTCCCACACTTGGCTTTTATTTTCCTTTTTATCGTCCTCTATTCAATTTTAAATGAATTTTAACATTTTGGTTTGTTTCTCAATTTATGTCCTTTCCGAGGTAACAATAATTTCGGTGTTAAAACCTAGTTTTATCGTTCATAAATATGTATAAACATGATTTTGAGTTCATTTAATTGAAAATTTTGAAAAATTTTACTAGAATTGGGTAGTCAGTATATAAGACTAGGGCTGTTCTTTATTATCAGAGAGCACTAGATTCTAATACAACTACTGCTTTACTAGTATTTTTAATGGTAACCAAGTGTATAAAGTAAAAAAAAATTTAAAATCCGAAAGAATTTAACCCCTTCCCACACTTAAGATCTTGCAATGCCCTCATTTGCAAGAAATCAGTAACAATTTAAATTATTGAGGGTGATTTGTGTGAAAATGATTAAATTTTACCAAAGTTTCCAAACATATTGGCGTTTGTTTGCTGAATGATAAATGGTGCACATCATTTGTTCATTCCGTCTTGTTGTTATTTCACATATATTTTGCATCTTGTCGTCAAAATTAGTTGCTTTTGCTGAACTTAATGTCAGTCTTTGAAAATGCGTTGTTTTACCCTGTTGTGTACATAAGATAAACTGCAAACATATATACATATTTTTGAAGTTTGGTATATTACCCCACATTCAAAAATTATTAAAATCTAAGAATAAAAGTTAGAAAATTATAAAAACTATTACAATATTAACATAAGTATTAAACGTATCAATATTACAAATTACAAAATAAATAAAACTAAGTAGACTAGGGATGATACTGGTACCAATAGGGGTTCCAAGCATAACCATAGGTGCTATAAAATGCTTCGGTAGGGTTATACGTAGGATACGGTGGCTGCATCTCTATAGACCAGGGAGGGAATATGGGTTTTGGTGTAGGAATATAGTTTCTACCTATATGTTGGCAATGAGCTATGATTTGGTTCTGATGAACTTGCCAATCTTCAAATGCTCTCTGTCTAGCATTTTCGTACTCCTGTGAAGCTATAAACCTTTGCATTTCTTGCATCTCATTTCCCCCTCCTACATTACCTTGCTGTTGGTTTATCTCAACCTGTGGATGTCTACCGTGGTATTGGACTGCGGCGTTATTTTGCCTCTTCAAAACTTTCGCACCATGGTATACATTTAAACCTATAGTATCGCGGGGTTCTGGTTCTTCTACTAATAATCCCCCCCGACTTATATCCACACCGAGATATTCAGCAATCAAAGTAATAAAAATACCACCTCCTATTATGCTATGCGGTCTCATCCCCCTAACCATAGCTGATAAATAATAACCCACACAATAAGGTATACTTACAGCGCTTTGTGGGTCTCGAATACACATATGGTAAAACAAATCCTGTTCATTTACCTTTTCCTTGTTCTTACCTCTTTGTGTAATCGAATTAGCTAAAAACCTATGAATCACTCTTAATTCGGCTCTATCTATATCCAAATAAGAGTAATTTCCCCCTTTGAAACGGTGATGGCTTGTCATTTGACTCCACACACCGTGTGTATCAAAATTTTCATCTATCTTTCTACCATTTAGTATCAACCCTCTACAATCGGCAGATGCTAACTCCTCAGGCGTATATATACGTAAAGCCTGAGCTATGTCTAGTAAAGACATGTGGCGCATCGAACCTCCTAACAAAAATCTAATAAATGATCGGTCGGTTAAACTAGCTACCCGATCATTTAATTCTATACTACACAACAATTCTTCACACCATACTTTATATACAGGTCTACGCATGGTGAATAAACGTACCCAGTCATTAAAAGTAGAATTACCATACTTCTGTGCAAGTAATTCCCTAATTGGCCCGGCCAATTCTACAGCTTCTAAGGGTCCCCATTCTATGACCCTAGGTACCTCAACAACTTTAGAATGAATCGTATGCAACCCCCTTTGATACTTTGGATAATCTATCCAAAGTCTGTCAAATCTCATGTTCGGATGCAAATCTTCCAAGTGCATATCAGAAAATGTCATGACTGGATGAGGTATTGATGTGGTAGCACGGGGTTACGAAATAGTGTATATTTTTAATACGGAATGCTACAAAATTTAACAAGTTTTAATTAAATATTTACAAAATGGATATACCAAAACCTTGCTACAACACAATAGGCAGTGTACCTAGTCGCGAAGTAGTATAGTTTTTAGTAAGTCCGGTTCGTTCCACAGGGAGACGGGCTTATGAAACACTTTATTTTTATATAACAATATATAAATATAAATATAAAAAGGGGGGTTTTACCGTTTAATGACCGGTTTGTCGATTTTAAAACTTTAGTCGCAGTTAAAACCTAATGTAAAATATAAAATAAATACAAGACTTAAATTAAAGCGTAAAGTAAATAACGATAATGAAATTGCGAATAATAAAAGTGCGATAAAATAAACTTGCGATAATTAAAAAGTACGATAATTAAAAGTGCGATTAAATAACAATAAATAAAAGTGCGATAATTAGAAGTGCAATTAAATATAAAATAAAGAAAATTAAATATGAAATAAAAGAATTATGCTTATTTAAACTTCCGTAATCATGATGTTTGACGTGTTGATTTTAGTTTTATGCCCATGGGTTAATTGTCCTTTGTCCTGGATTACTTAATATGTCCGTCTGGTTTTTGTCCATAACAGTCCATCAGTCATAAATATAAAGTGCGAGTGTCCTCGTCAAATTATTCTTATACCCGAAGTTAAATATTCCAACTAATTGGGGATTCGAATTGTAACAAGGTTTTAATACTTTGTTTAATGAATACACCAGGTTATCGACTGCGTGTAAACCAAGGTTTTACTACTTTGTTAACAATTACACCAATTACCCTTGAATGTAATTTCACCCCTGTTTTAATTATTCTAGTGGCTATTAATCCATTCCCGTGTCCGGTTAAATGAACGATTATTCGTACATATAAATACCCCGCCCATCGTGTCCGATCGAGTGTATATGGTAATTTATAGGGACGCCCAATTGTAAATCTTTATATTAACATTAACAAACTATCATTTAGTTAAACAAATATAAAGCCCATTAATAGCCCATAGTCTAATTTCCACAAGTGTCGTTCTTTTGTCCAAACCCCAATTATGGTACAAAGCCCAATTACCCAATTTTAGTATTTTAGCCCAACATCATGATTACTTCGGTTCAAATAAGCATAATAACAACTTAGTTACGAGACATTAATTTAAAAAGGAGAACATAGCTTACATTGATTATTTATCGCGTAGTGGTACACGGACAGAGCTCCGACTTTAAAAACTCGTAAAAATAACCTTTACATAACCCAAACTAATCTAATATAACACTAATCTATACTATATATACATATATATATATTTATTTATATTATGGAGTATTATTATTATTATGTGTGTGTGGTGTTAAAAACGAACGAAAAACTGGCAATTTATAGAATGTGAGCTGATTCTGATCCTCATGCGACTCGCATGGGTTTATGCCTATTTGCCATGCGACTCGCATGGCCACGCTGGACAGCTCACATATCTTTTGTCTTCTTGTTCGTCGACATATTTATTAAATATATATAAAATATAAATAATTTTAATAATTATTTATATATTATATTATATTTATGTGCATAGTAGACTAGATATTTTTGGTCCATTGCGTCGGGCGTTTCTTCTTGGCTCGGGTCCCGGTTCCGGATTTTCGGACGTCCTTTCGTACTATTTTATATCGTGTACTTTGCGTTCCGCAACTTGTACTCTTGTCATTTTTAGACGTTCTTCATCAATAATTTGAACCTTTTTATTTGTATCTTGTATATTTGAGTATTTTGGACCTTTGTGTCTTTAATTCGTCGTTTTCGCCTTTTGTCTTCGCACTTATTTAATATAAACGAATATCACTTGAAAATGGAACAATTGCAACTAAAATCTTGTCTTTCTTGGGGGATTTTGCTATGAAATATATGTTCCTTTTTAGCCTTATCAATATCCCCACACTTGAGCGTTGCTTGTCCTCAAGCAATACAGTCTTGAAATAATATAATACATCACACGAATCACTTCTTTATTCTTCACACTTTGTACATCAGTGATTTTGATAGAGCGGTATAAACAATGATATTAACAATAGAACCATGGTTAAAGGTGGGTGTGTCATCCACAGTTGCCTTGGGTTTAGGTCAACGACACTTGCAATCAAATAGCCGATTTACTTTCGGTTTCCAAAGCAAAGTGCATATTTAAAAGGCGGTTTACAGTCCCACATGACTATAAAAATGTAGATCCTTTAGGAAATTGGATCTTTATGAAAACATTTGATCTTTTAAAAATTCAAGCTAGATTTTACCCTAGATAAGTTTTCTGATTTGACCCACCATCGGTGTTGCAAAATATATTTGTGGATCAATATTTTGGCTAAAAACATTTAGGTTCGTGTAATCCACTGTTATCCCGGTATCGGAAAGCACACATCCAGTTTACTTGTTCCGTATATTACCTTTCGGTAAACTACCGTCCGGTTGTAAAGGAAAGCGATGAACAAGAAACTGTTAAGGCAATGTCTAATGACATGCATTTGTTCATGGTCTAATTACGTGTCGGATGCTAGTACTATCCTTGGTAGGAGCAATAGTAAAGATCATCCTATGATTTTTCGGTCTGGCACAAGGTCCTGTCTCCGACCATGCTATGCAACCACCGTTCTTACGGTTGACACCCGATTTGGTTCAGGTGACCTAATGAATTCTGTTGAATTCCCAGGATTTTACGTTCAATGGTAATGAACGCATTGAAAATGGATTTTCAGAAAACAAATCGGTTTTAATTTTGATCAAAATATTTTCTCGTTCAAGCTCGAGTTTAGATATCATCGAATTCCATGAGTTTGAATTCTCAATCTTTAAGGTCAATCTCAAGGATTGAGTAATATCAGGCTTAAAAGCTGATTTTTAATCTTTAAGGAGATTATCCTTTCTGGGGATCTGATTCATTAGTCTTATCAAGCTAATTTGCATGGCGCCCCCCCCCCCCCCCATTGTACGAGATAAATCCTTCTCATGGTTAGGATAAATCTGACCACTTGGCGACCCTGTTTGATGCTGAGGTCCGTGGATTTCCTGCTGATTTTAGAGATGACTTTTCTAGATTTTTCGTCAACCTACAGCTGGTCTGGACGACAACTTCATGACCTAAATCAAGAAGCGCGTGTCTTTTTCGGAAGACTTTACTTCCTTCTAATGATGGAATTGATTCATCGTGTAGATCCATCTTTCTTTCAAAAGTATCACAATAAACCGGGTAAAACTATTAATTTAGTTCAAAACAAAAGCACCTGCAATAACTTTACAGAAACATGTGATAGATAATTTTTAATTGAATAACTTGGTACATTCTCCCCACACTTAGTTTATTTCTTTGCCTTTTTATTCTCTTCTATTCCATTCTTAAATGAATTCAAGCGTTTTGGGTTGTTTCTCAATTTATGTCCTTTTTAAGGTAACGATAATTTCGGTATTAACACCTAGTTTTCATCGTTCATAAATATGTATAAACATGATTTTAAATTCATTTAGTTGAATTTTTTTTTCAAATTTTCACAAAATTTGGCAAATAAACCAAGTGTAAACCCGAGAGAATTTATAACCCTTCCCCACACTTTAGATCATGCAATGCCCTCATTTGCATGAAATCAGACTCTAATTATAAATTCATGAGGGTGATTAGTGTAGAAAAGTGATTAAGAATACCTAGTTTGTACTTACAAAGCTCGACGAATGATAGATGGCGCGCCTCATCGTTCATTCCTTCTTGTATTGTCACACATGTTTTTCTTCAAAAATGGTTGCTTTTCTGAACTGTTTGCTAATCTTTGAAAATGCATCTTTTACCCTAATTTATTATGCATGTTTATTAATGAGTTATGCACTAACCCGAACCCCTAATTTAACGTTAAGTGGGGTTAGACTTCCCCACTTAGCTGACGACATGTGAAATCGGTGGAATAAGTTCCACGAATTAAAATAGTGAGCCAGTTATTTGCATCTCGGGTGGTGTATAATATATCAATGGGTTTAAAGTTTAGACTCACCCGATCGTCACTACTTAATTCTTTTTTAAGTGTAGCTTTTAGTAAATGGATATGTCTCTTTTCTGGTTCTTGGTCAAATGGATCGATATACACCGACATACTTATATCTATAGGGTGGTCAATTCCAAAAGTGTCCTTCCGTTTATTCTCGGGATTAAAGTTTTCACCTCTATTACCCAATTGGGTGAAATCCGAGGTGTCATTATCTATTACAGCTCGTAGTTCATCTTCAGTAGATGACTCGTCTATTGAGAATATTGGGTTGGAAAGTTGTGGGATGGTAAAGTTCGGTTTGGCCTCGGGGGTAAAATTTTCAACGTTATCGTTTTCCCAAGAGTACCAATTTGTCACCCGTTCTTCTTCTTCATCCTCCATTGATGGATTGATTATTTCGTCGGTAGAGGCTAATGTGTCGATATGTTGTGAATTTGGTAAGACTGAATAAAAAGTATCATCGGGATAGTTGGTGATTTCGGAGCTCCCGAATTCATCAAAATTCGATGATTTGAGATTTTCTTGCACACGACTCCTCAGATCAACAGGTGTGTAATCTGATAGAGTTTCAGCTTGCCGGTTTACAAACTCTCTCATTTGTTCCTTTTGAGCATCAAGTTCTTCGAGTTTGATTTTCATATTGTCTAAAGAATTTTCGGACATGTAATTTTCCTCGTCTTCTGGTTGTTGAGTTTGGATATATTCTTGGGAATAATCCCAGTTTGAATTGCGTTCTTCATAATCGTTCCATTCAGGTTCTGTGGGTACGTAATTTTCCATAGGAACGTAATAATAACATTCCCATGTTGAGTGATAATCTCCACAGATTTCACAACCAGTTATTGTTTCGTCATTTGTGATCCAAGATTGACTTAACGAATTATCATCAACACTCGGTTGAGAGTATTGATTTAATTGATTTTGGAGTTCAAAAAGAGTTTCCAAGGCCTTGTTTTCAAAATTTTCCATTTTATTGCGACGGCCAAATTTTAGCTACATTCACAAATGATCCTATTAGTTATAAAAATAGAAAAACTTATATAAGTTGTCCAATTAATAGACTTTTCTGATTTTTGCCCACGTTTCGAATAGCCAAAAGATGCAGCAGGTAGCCAGGACCCTTTAAATCGGAAGCCCACAACTAGCCACTAACAAATCCAACTATTACTACGAACCAGAAAAATGTCAACGTCCATTAACTTAACCGCTTAAATAATTTTTCTTTCCGTTTTGAGAATTAGATAAGAAATAGAGAAAATTCTAGGTCCTAAAAACTAGAGCGTCGAGAAATAAGAAAGAAATAGATTGCGCGTCGAAAAACGTCGAAAAATAAAAATAAGAAAGAAAAACGTCGAAACTTAAAAGTCTAAAAACTAAATCTAAAAAGTTGCGCCTAAAAGTCTAAAGGTAAATACAATTCTAAAGGAAAAACGGAAATTTATTAGGCACTAAAATCTATAAACGGCGTCGCAAAATTCTAAAGCGCCTAAGTCTTAATCTAAAGAAAAAGCACTTAAGAGATTTTACGGCAAAGCCTAAGAATCTAGAAATATAAAATAATTATGGCAAAAAAAACTAGACTAAAAACTAACTACGAACGATAAAAATACAAATATTACGCTAAACGATTAAAAAGATACAAAATAGAAAAAGAAATAAAAAGTTATAAAATTATATATTTTTATAAAAATATTATTTTTATATTTTAAATTATAAAAGTATTAATTTTATATATTTAATAAACTAATTATAAGTAAATATTATAAATTAATAAAACTAAATAATATTAAACAAATAACCTAAATAGGGTTTTAATAATAATAATATAATATTACACCGTAATTAATGCGTAACTAGGGTAAAACCTGGCCTGTCAGCACCCATCATGCGACTCGCATGGGGTTCAGGCTACGGTCATGCGAGTCGCATGACCTGCAGAGCCGGTTCAAATGGGGGTTCAAACAAAGGTTCAATTTGTATTTAATTTATATTTATTTTTATTTTCTGTTTTTCTAATTTTTAATTTTTCTGTTTTAATATATAAAATATAAAATATATATATAATTTAAATAAAAACTTAATTTTACAAACTAAAATAAAATAAAAATACTTTATAATAAAAACATAAAAATAGATTTATATATATATATATAATTTTTTTTTCGGTTTTAAAAATTTTTAATTTTTTTTTTTTTTAAAGATTTTATATTGTTTTTCTAAAAACAAAATATAAAAATTTCGCCGACTCCCCGGCAGCGGCGCCAAAAACTTGATGTGTGTAGCGTGGTGTACGAAATAGTTATATATTTTTAATACGGAATGCTACAAAATTTAACAAGTTTTAATTAAATATTTACAAAATGGATATACCAAAACCTTGCTACAACACAATAGGCAGTGTACCTAGTCGCGAAGTAGTATAGTTTTTAGTAAGTCCGGTTCGTTCCACAGGGATACGGGCTTATGAAACACTTTATTTTTATATAACAATATATAAATATAAATATAAAAAGGGGGGTTTTACCGTTTAATGACCGGTTTGTCGATTTTAAAACTTTAGTCGCAGTTAAAACCTAATGTAAAATATAAAATAAATACAAGACTTAAATTAAAGCGTAAAGTAAATAACGATAATGAAATTGCGAATAATAAAAGTGCGATAAAATAAACTTGCGATAATTAAAAAGTACGATAATTAAAAGTGCGATTAAATAACAATAAATAAAAGTGCGATAATTAGAAGTGCAATTAAATATAAAATAAAGAAAATTAAATATGAAATAAAAGAATTATGCTTATTTAAACTTCCGTAATCATGATGTTTGACGTGTTGATTTTAGTTTTATGCCCATGGGTTAATTGTCCTTTGTCCTGGATTACTTAATATGTCCGTCTGGTTTTTGTCCATAACAGTCCATCAGTCATAAATATAAAGTGCGAGTGTCCTCGTCAAATTATTCTTATACCCGAAGTTAAATATTCCAACTAATTGGGGATTCGAATTGTAACAAGGTTTTAATACTTTGTTTAATGAATACACCAGGTTATCGACTGCGTGTAAACCAAGGTTTTACTACTTTGTTAACAATTACACCAATTACCCTTGAATGTAATTCCACCCCTGTTTTAATTATTCTAGTGGCTATTAATCCATTCCCGTGTCCGGTTAAATGAACGATTATTCGTACATATAAATACCCCGCCCATCGTGTCCGATCGAGTGTATATGGTAATTTATAGGGACGCCCAATTGTAAATCTTTATATTAACATTAACAAACTATCATTTAGTTAAACAAATATAAAGCCCATTAATAGCCCATAGTCTAATTTCCACAAGTGTCGTTCTTTTGTCCAAACCCCAATTATGGTACAAAGCCCAATTACCCAATTTTAGTATTTTAGCCCAACATCATGATTACTTCGGTTCAAATAAGCATAATAACAACTTAGTTACGAGACATTAATTTAAAAAGGAGAACATAGCTTACATTGATTATTTATCGCGTAGTGGTACACGGACAGAGCTCCGACTTTAAAAACTCGTAAAAATAACCTTTACATAACCCAAACTAATCTAATATAACACTAATCTATACTATATATACATATATATATATTTATTTATATTATGGAGTATTATTATTATTATGTGTGTGTGGTGTTAAAAACGAACGAAAAACTGGCAATTTATAGAATGTGAGCTGATTCTGATCCTCATGCGACTCGCATGGGTTTATGCCTATTTGCCATGCGACTCGCATGGCCACGCTGGACAGCTCACATATCTTTTGTCTTCTTGTTCGTCGACATATTTATTAAATATATATAAAATATAAATAATTTTAATAATTATTTATATATTATATTATATTTATGTGCATAGTAGACTAGATATTTTTGGTCCATTGCGTCGGGCGTTTCTTCTTGGCTCGGGTCCCGGTTCCGGATTTTCGGACGTCCTTTCGTACTATTTTATATCGTGTACTTTGCGTTCCGCAACTTGTACTCTTGTCATTTTTAGACGTTCTTCATCAATAATTTGAACCTTTTTATTTGTATCTTGTATATTTGAGTATTTTGGACCTTTGTGTCTTTAATTCGTCGTTTTCGCCTTTTGTCTTCGCACTTATTTAATATAAACGAATATCACTTGAAAATGGAACAATTGCAACTAAAATCTTGTCTTTCTTGGGGGATTTTGCTATGAAATATATGTTCCTTTTTAGCCTTATCAGGTATATCCTGCTTGTAGTAGTTATCCACCTCCTGTTGTTCCGCATTCTCAGCAGGAGCATTGCGGGCTTGGGATGAAGATTCACCCCTTTCAGTCTGCAAAACACATCAAACACAATTTTTGTGCATCCAAATATGCATTATTGTCAGCAAAATCATCAATCAAAATAATTACAATGACATGATCAATTTATATCAAACTTAAGCTCATTTTCACATTTTTATCAAATCTACACTTTTTCAAATA
Source organism: Rutidosis leptorrhynchoides (assembly GCF_046630445.1). Classification (NCBI taxonomy): domain Eukaryota; kingdom Viridiplantae; phylum Streptophyta; class Magnoliopsida; order Asterales; family Asteraceae; genus Rutidosis; species Rutidosis leptorrhynchoides. The sequence continues at coordinate 153,383,825 of NC_092338.1, read as the reverse complement.
AACATATACGAAAATGTTAGTCAAGTTCATAAGCATTTAACTCAAATAACATGTCAAAATAATCATTACTAGCAATTAAACAAGTTTCAAATGGCATTATCTCTCAAAAATCAAGTTCATGAATTTTAGACTTGAAAAAGTCCACTTTAATTCTCAAAATCATGTTTAGGCTCAAAGTTTGGATCATTTAACTACCTAAACATGTTACACTACTTAATTTAGCAACAATTCATGACAAAAATCGGTCATAACCTGTTTATATCAAAAAGCCCCAAATTTGCTCAAGAACACAAACCCTAGATTACTCAAAATTTGAAGTTTAAGGCTTCTAATCATGTTAAACAGCATCAATCTAGGTTATACAAGCATAATACATAAACAATTTAAGCATAATTACACTAAAAAGCATCAAAATCAAATTGGGGAAAAAATTGCTCAAGAACACTAATTTTCGGATTAAATGATGTTTAGGTGTAGAAATTTACCGTTTTTCTTGAGTAATTCCTTGATAGCATCCTTCTCAACATGATTTTAGTAAAAGATTTGGTGATTAACGGTTAAAAATTGTGATTTTGGGGGTGTATTTTCGCAGTTTTTCGTGCAGTTATTTCGCAGTATGTGTTTTGTGGTGTGTGTGGATTGAGCTGTTTCAGCTCTTATTTTTTTTTCTGTAATCCGATATCTCCGCGAGTCGCGGTGTTTAAGGCTTCAAACTCTGCGAGTCGCGGAGTTTGTTTTTTTTTTTTGTTTTTTTTTTAACTTATACTAATTAAAACAATTAAGTAATTAATTTTAAAATTTTGTTTCCCTTGTTATTTAGGACGAGGTCGTTTCGGATCGATGTCCTAGTCCGTCCTTCGACAAAATTTTAAAATTTGTCTTTTTGTAGCGATTGTTTTAAAAGCTAAGATTTTTGGGTTTTTTAATGTTTTTTTTTTTTACTTTAATTCAATAAGATTAAAAATAATGATAATAAAAGTTCTCGTCCCTCCCTCGGGTAAAGCAATTTCGGTTCAAAGACCTAGTCTTCAACTTACGACGAATTTTAAAAATCATATTTTTAACTTAATGAGATAAAGTAAATTTTTATTTTTAAATTCACACAACTTAAATATGAAATTCAAAATTAATATTAAAAATTCACACCAAACTTAAAATTTAAAATGCATAAAATTAAAAATTCATATTTTAAAAATAAAAAATTCACACCAAACTTAATTTAAAAATTCATATTATAAATTCACACCAAACTTATATTAATTTTTCAAATATTTACAATTTTAAATATATTGATTTTACAAAGTTTACAATATTAATTTAAGATTTATATATTAATTTTAAAAACATGGTAAAAATAAAATTAAAAATCTTTTTGGCTTTTTATCCCACTTTAATCAATCAAATATTATCAAAAATATGCGCCCCTCTTTTCGGTAAAGTAATTTCGGTTCCAAGACCTAATTTAACTCATGACGAATTTTTGAAATATTTTGGGTTGATTGATTAAAGATATTCATACCTTAAGAATAAACGTTAAATTGCGCAGTGATGTAATAAATTTTTTGAATGACATCAATAATTTCGGTCGCCAAACCTAATTTTATTCAATACCAATTTAATACTTTATAGCGAACAAATTAGCGTTTATTATCAAAAGGTTAAAAATAAAATAAAATAAAATAAAAACTGTACAGACTTACCTGTGAAATAGATTTCTTAGTTATATGATCTATCCCATTCATAAGATAGTCGGTTTAATTGGTTTTCCATGGCTACATAGGCGTAACCTCGAGCATTCAGTGTCTTTTCTTCTAAACATATGAACGGTCCGTCTCTGCATAAAGTAACAAATTCGGTATTTGAATAGGTTTGATTATTTGAACATTTACCTCCATGTGACCATTTTCCGCATTTGTGACATCTTTCTAGGTGTCGTGCTCTTCTTTTTGCTGCGGATTTTGATTTTCCTTTACCAAATTGTACTTATTATCTTCGCATCTGGATTCTTTTCTAACTCTGTCCATTCTTTCTCTGATTACTGATACTAATTCACTCGGAAGTATGTCATTATTACGTTTAGTGATCAAAGCGTGTAGCATTAGACCATGGTTTAGTTCACAGGCAGTCTTCATTTTGTAAAAACCTAAAAAAATAAAAATTCAGAATGGGGGGAGAAGACTAGTTCTTTAGGGTCTGCTAGGGAAAGACCATTCGGGTTCCATTTTCGAGAACTACACGAAAATAGACAATCTAACTCTAACAGAAATACATAAACCCCCTATACTTAGTTGAAATTGTGATTAACATTATTTTCAATTGAATCATCAACAACTTGTATATCTTTGACTTTAACTAACATTGCCTTTTCTTTTGACGATAAATTGGATATTAATCGGTTATATAACTTAAAGTTTCCTTTAATCTTAGCATCGTGAATCCGTTTATAAAGTTTCTTCGTTGAACTGTTAAAAATGGATTCATCTAATTTCGTATCATCAACGGCATTCTTTGTGATTGGATCATCATTAAGTGTTTCTTCATCTTCCCCACACTTATGCGTTTTTATTGGTCTAACAGTTTTGGTTTGTGGAGATCTAAACTTTCGGTTCACAAAGGTGATCGATGTATCACCATCCCTAAGTGTCATTCTACCTTCTCTTACATCAATGAATGCCTCGGTGGTTGCTAAAAATGGGCGACCTAGAATTAGAGGAATATCAAGGTTTTCTTCCATATTAATCACTATGAAGTTTGCAACAAAGGTCAAACTTCCCACGTTAACAAGTAAATTATCTGCTATTCCAACCGGGTGTTTAATGATTTGGTCAAATGATTGAACACCTATTTTGGTTGGTTTTAATTTACCCATGCCTAATCTTTTGTATAAGGAAAGAGGCATAATATTTGCACTTGCTCCTAAATCTGCGAGTTCATAATATACAGCACCATCATTAAGTAAGCAAGAAATGATAAATTCACCCGGGTCTCCTACTTTAGTAAGTCGAGTTGGTTTGTAAACCTTTTTTGGGTGTTCTTTCCTTGGTTCTTTCATTTCTATTTGAATTTCTTGTTCACATTTTTCTTCGTTTCTTAGAATGGGAGGTTTGTATAGGAATTCTTCTTCATCACTCAAATTTGAATCCTCCCTATATTCCAGTTTTGATTTTTCATATGTTGTTGAAAACATATTTATGTTTTCATTTTGAAGGTTTTCTTGGGTGGTGAAATTATGATTAACTTCATTGTCAACTTCCATCGGACCATGTATGTAATGTTTAACTCTGTGACCATTAACTTTAAATACAATCCCATTTGAATTTATTAATTCTATAGTTCCGTATGGGAAAACTCTTTTGACTATGAATGGTCCAGACCATCTTGATTTCAATTTTCCAGGAAATAGCTTGAATCGTGAATTGAAAAGAAGAACTCTGTCTCCTTCTTTAAATTCTTTTGAACTTCTGATTCTTTTATCATGCCATTTCTTCGTTCTTTATTTATAGATTAACGAATTTTCGTATGCTTCATGTCTTAATTCTTCTAATTCGTTTAGTTGACTTAATCGTAGACGTCCGGCTTCATGTAAATCAAGATTACATGTCTTCAAAGCCCAAAATGCTTTGTGTTCAATTTCTACTGGAAGATGACATGTTTTTCCATAAACAAGTCTAAAAGGTGTGGTTCCAATTGGAGTTTTGTAGGCTGTTCTAAAAGCCCAGAGTGCATCCTCCAATTTAATGGACCATTCCTTCGGATTTGATCCTACGGTTTTCTCTAGAATACGTTTTAAAGCTCGGTTGGTATTTTCAACTTGTCCACTTGTTTGTGGATGATATGCGGTGGAGATTTTATGAGTTACTCCATATCTTTTAAGAACTTTCTCAAGTTGATTATTACAAAAATGAGTACCCCGATCACTTATTAAAGTTTTCGGTGTTCCAAACCTTGCAAAAAGACGTTTTAAAAAATTGACTACAACTCGTGCATCGTTAGTTGGGAGAGCTTGTGCTTCCGCCCATTTAGATACATAATCAATGGCTATGAGTATATATAGATTATTATGAGATTTTGGAAATGGACCCATAAAGTCAATACCCCAAATGTCAAATACTTCACATACTTGGATGACATTTTGTGGCATTTCATCACGTTGACTTATTTTTCCGGCCCTTTGACAAGCATCACAGGATTTGCAAAGACGGTGTGCGTCTTTGTAAATTGTAGGCCAATAGAATCCAGCATCATAAACTTTTCTTGCTGTTAGTTGAGACCCATAATGCCCTCCTGTTGGTCCTGTGTGACAATGGTTTAAAATTTTACTGGCTTCATCTCCGAATACACATCGGCGTATTATTCCATCGGGACAACTTTTAAACAGATGTGGATCTTCCCAAAAATAGTGTTTTATATCACTGAAGAATTTCTTTCATTTTTGGTACGATAATCCTTTTTCAAGGAATCCACAAACTAAGTAGTTTGCATAGTCTGCAAACCATGGGATTTCATTATAATCTATCTTCAATAGATATTCATCAGGAAAGTTGTCTTGTATGGCGGATTCATTTAGAACTTCTAATTCGGGATTTTCATGACGAGAAAGATGATCAGCGGCGAGATTTTCTGCTCCTCTTTTATCTCGGATTTCAATATCAAACTCTTGTAAGAGTAAGATCCAACGGATTAATCTTGGTTTAGCATCTTGTTTTGAAAATAGGTATCTAAGAGCAGAATGGTCGGTATAGACCACCGTTTTTGCTAGAACGAGATATGATCGAAATTTGTCAAAAGCAAAGACAATAGCAAGGAGTTCTTTTTCAGTAGTTGTATAGTTCATTTGTGCTCCTTGTAACGTCTTACTAGCATAATATATAGGTTGAAATCGTTTTTCAATCCTTTGTCCTAAAACGGCTCCCATTGCAAAATCACTTGCATCGCACATTAGTTCAAATGGTAGATTCCAATTTGGTGTTATCATGATCGGCGCATTAGTGAGTTTTTCTTTAAGAATATTAAAAGATTTGATACATTCATCTGAAAAGATGAATGGAGCATCTTTTTCTAGGAGTTTATTCATAGGAGTGGCAATTTTAGAAAAATCTTTTATGAAACGTCGGTAAAAACCGGTATGCCCTAGAAAACTCCTAACTCCTCTAACATTGGTGGGATGTGGAAGTTTAGCAATTACATCTACTTTAGCTCTATCCACTTCAATTCCTTCTTTTGAAATTTTATGTTCAAGAACGATGCCTTCTTTAACCATGAAATGGCATTTCTCCCAATTAAGTACTGGATTTGATTGTTCGCATCTAATAAGCATTCGTTCAAGATTAGGTAGACATGATTAAAATGTATCACCGAAGACTGAAAAGTCATCCATGAATACTTCCATGCATTCTTCTATCATGTCGTGAAAAATTGCCACCATACACCTTTGAAAGGTTGCAGGGGCGTTGCAAAGTCCAAATGGCATGCGTTTGTAAGCAAAAGTACCATAAGGGCACGTGAATGTGGTTTTCTCTTGATCTTCGGGTGCTATTGGAATTTGAAAATATCCGGAAAATCCATCTACAAAACAATAGTAACTATTTCCGGCTAATCTTTCCAACATTTGATCTATGAAAGGTAAGGGAAAGTGATCTTTTCTGGTGGCGTCATTTAATTTTCTATAATCAATACATACACGCCATCCTGTTACAGTCCTAGTAGGAATAAGCTCATTTTTCTCATTTGTAATGACAGTCATGCCACCCTTCTTAGGCACGCATTGAACTGGGCTTACCCATAGACTATCAGAAATTGGATAAATTAGACCTGCATCTAGCAGTTTAATAATCTCTTTCTTAACTACATCTTGCATATTAGGATTTAGTCTTCGTTGGCGTTGCACATACGTTTTATGACCTTCTTCCATCAGGATTTTATGTGTGCAATACGAAGGACTTATTCCTTTAATATCATGAATCTTCCATGCAATGGCTGGTTTATGAGCTTTCAACACAGAAATGAGTCGTGATTTCTCATTTTCAGTAAGAGAAGACGATATTATTACAGGTAATTCAGATTCACCATGTAAATAAGCGTATTCCAAATGGTTTGGAAGTGGCTTTAACTCTAATTTCGGAGGTTCTTCTATCGATGATTTGTATCGATATCTGTCTTCTTCTTTTAGCATTTGAATTTCTTCTGTTGTTGGTTCATATCCATTAGCTATAAGTGTAGCTAACATTTCAGCTTCATCAATTGGTTCATTACCTTCTCCTAAAGAACATTCTCCTGTTCCTTGTAATTCTGGAAATTCTTCTAATAATTCTGCATGTGCATCTATAGTTTGAATATAATAACATGTATCATCTGCAGATTGTGGTTGTTGCATTGCTCTATCAACTGAAAAGGTAACTCTCTCATCCTCTATACTTAGGGTCAATTTCTTACCGAACACATCTATCATTGCTTTAGCTGTGTTTAAGAATGGTCTTCCTAATATGAGAGGAACTTGAGAATCTTCTTCCATGTCCAGAACAACAAAATCTACTGGAAATACTAAAGTACCAACTTTAACTAGCATGTTCTCCATTATCCCTCTAAGATATTTTATTGATCTATCGGCTAGTGGTATGCTTATTCTGGTTGGTTTCAATTCTCCAAGGTCTAGTTTAGCGTATAGTGAATACGGCATTAGATTTATACTAGCACCTAAGTCTGCCAATGCTTCTATTGAACTAAGACTACCCAGAAAACATGGAATTGTGAAACTTCCTGGATCAGATAGTTTTTCTGGTATCTTATTCAACAGCACTGCTAAACAATTAGCATTCATGGTAACAGCCGAGAGTTCTTCCATTTTCTTTCTATTTGAGATTAGATCTTTCAAGAATTTAGCATATCTAGGCATTCCTGAAATCACATCAATGAAAGGAAGATTTACATTTATCTGTTTAAACATATCCAAGAATTTGGATTGCTCGGCTTCAAGTTTCTCTTTCTTCATTTTACTCGGGTAAGGAAGTGGTGGTTGGTATGGTTTAACATAAGGTTTAGTCTTAACTGTGTTATCTTCATTAACCTTTTCAACTACCGGTTCTTTTTCCTTATCTTGATCAGGTTGTGGTTCTTGTGGAGTAGGAATAGCTTCATTAGAAGTTACAGGTATTTCAGGTGGTTTAAGTGTTGTACCACTTCTTGTGGTAATGGCTTTAGCTGTTTCATTCCGGGGATTTGCATTTGTATCACTAGGTAGACTTCCCGGTTTTCTTTCACCTATTAACCTTGCTAGGTTACTTACTTCTTGTTCCAGATTTTGAATAGAAGCTTGTTGATTTCTAAATGCTTGAGCATTTTGTTCATTGGTTTGTTTTTGAGATGTGAAAAACTGCGTTTGAGTTTCAACTAGCTTCATCATCATGTCTTCTAAATTCGGCTTTTTATCATCGGTTTGTTGTGGTGGCTTGTTTTGAAAATTAGGTCTTTGCTGATTGTAAGTATTATTGGATACTTGTTGATTTCTAGGACCTTGTTGGTTGTTGTATGGAATATTTCGGTTATAATTCTGGTTTTGATTGTAAATCGGTCTTGGCGGTTGATAATTATTCTGATAATTATTTCCAGGGCTTTGGTTTATGTATGAAATATTCTCTCTTTGTTCCATTGTTAATTCAATACTGAGACAATCTTTTGTCAAATGTGGTCCTCCACACTGCTCACAACTAATTCGTATTGAGTGAATATCTTTAGTCATCTTTTCCATTCGTCTCTCGACAGCATCTATCTTTGCAGAAATGGAATCTAAGTCATGGCTAGAATCGGCTCTAGCTGCTTTAGATGATCTAACGATATCTTTTTCTTGGTGCCACTCATGTGAGTGGGAAGCAGTGTTATCAATAATTTTGTAAGCATCAGTTTCGGTTTTTTTCGTAATAGAACCACCAGCTGCTATATCTTTGTCTTTCCTTGTAGTGATGTCGCATCCTTGGTAGAATATTTGTACTATTTGACAGGTGTCTAAACCATGTTGCGGACATCCTCTTAACAACTTTCCATATCTTGTCCACGCCTCATATAGAGTTTCATTTGGCTTCTGTGTGAACGTAACAATTTCTGCTTGAAGTCTTACGGCTTTAGATGCCGGAAAGAATTGTTTAAGAAATTTGTCAACTAAAACATCCCATGTATCGATCGCCCCTTCAGGTAATGATTCCAACCAATCTTTGGCTTCTCCCTTTAAAGTCCAGGGAAATAACATGAGATATATCTGTTCATCCTCCACTTCTCGGATTTTAAATAGTGTGCAGATCCTATTAAAGGTACGTAGATGTTCATTTGGATCTTCCTTCGGCGCACCACTAAATTGGCATTGATTAGTCACCATGTGTAGAATTTGTCCTTTGATTTCATAATCTGGCGCATTAATGTCTGGATGAGTAATTGCGTGACCTTGGCCAGTGCGTTTAGCTCTCATTCGGTCTTCCATACTTAAAGGTTCCAGATTCTCCATAATTGAATTTGTTGAATCGGAATCACTAGAGGATTCTTATTTAATGGTTCGTTCCTCAACAATCTCTGTTTGAATGATTGGTGGTTCCGGAGGAAAATTTAATGGTTCAGGATCTACGAATCATTCCTGAATATTCTCCGGATTCTCAATTGTGAGGTCGGGTTCAAAAAATGGATTATCGGAAATTTGAACTGAAGTACTTGGTCGACTGGATGACGATTCTAAAGAAAAATCAACGGCGGTAATATTTGCTAAATGTCTTGATCTAGTTACAGGTGGTGAACGTACAAAAGGTGGTGAACGTCTTGCTCGGTGCATTCACTGAATATCCTATTAGTTTTTAAAAGGAAAGAAAAATTATAATAAGTTATCCAATCAATAGACTTTTCTGATTTTGCCCACGTTTCGAATAGCCAAAAGATGCAGCAGAGGGGCAGGATTCGTTTGGTCTCAATATAATTGAGGACTGTTTGGCTCCAATAACCCGGTCCACGTACAAATCCAACTATTACTACGAACCAGAAAATTTTGATGTCTATCAATTTAACCACTTAAAATAAATTTTCGTAATTTTAAGAAATTTAGATAAGAAGTAGAATAAAAATCTATGTCCTAAAAACTAGAATAGCGAGAAATAAGAAAGAAAAAGAGTTCGTCGGAAAAGGTCGAAAAAGAAAAATGGTTGAAAAATACAAGGTGACGGAAAAATAAAAGAAACTTATAAAACTTAAAAACACTTGACTAACCTAACCTTATTACTACAACTAACTTAAAATTATAATTGCAAATTGAGATTACTAATTGGAATGATAATTGATACATAGGTAAAAGTCGTCTAAAAATATTAAAGCTTACAATAAAAACTAAATCCCAAATGGAAATAACTTAAAAAGAAACTAAAACTTAAAAAGGCGTCGCAAAATTCTAAAGCACCTAAATCTTAGTCTAAAGAAAAATACAAATATATATACAAGTAATATTATTATTATAAAAGGGGGGTTTTTACCGTTTAATGACCGGTTTGTCGATTTTAAAACTTTAGTTGCATTTAAAACAAAATGTAAAATATTAAAAATAAATACAAGACTTAAATTAAAGCGTAAAGTAAATAACGATAATGAAATTGCGAATAATAAAAATGCGATAAAATAAACTTGCGATAATTAAAAAGTACGATAATTAAAAGTGCAATTAAATACAATAACAATAAAAATGCGATAATTAGAAGTGCAATTAAATATAAAATAAAGGAAATTAAATATGAAATAAAATAATTATGCTTATTTAAACTTCCGTAATCATGATGTTTGACGTGTTCATTTTAGTTTTATGCCCATGGGTTAATTGTCCTTTGTCCTGGATTATTTAATATGTCCATACGGATTTGTCCATAATAGTCCATCAGTCATAAATATAAAGAGCGAAAGCCTTCGTCAAATTATTCTTATTCCCGAAGTTAAATATTCCAACTAATTGGGGATTCGAATTGTAACAAGGTTTTAATACTTTGTTTAATGAATACACCAGGTTATCGACTGCGTGTAAACCAAGGTTTTACTACTTTGTTAACAATTACACCAATTACCCTTGAATGTAATTCACCCCTGTTTCAACAAGTCTATTAACTATTAATCCAGTTCCGTATCCGGTAAAATGAATAATTATTGGTATTTATAGATATCCCGCCCACCGTACCCAGTCAAGCGTATGTGGTTATATATAAATACGTCGAATTATAAGTTTGTATATTAAATTAACAAGGTATTGTTTAGTTAATATAAAACCCATTAATAACCCATAGTCTAATTTCCACAAGTGTCGTTCTTTTATCCAAACCCCAATTATGGTACAAAGCCCAATTACCCAATTTTAGTAATTAGCCCAACATCATGATTACTTCGGATTAAATAAGCATAATAATAACTTAGCTACGAGACATTAATATAAAAAGGTTGAACATAACTTACAATGATTAAAAATAGCGTAGCGTTACACGGACAGAATTTCGACTTACACATTTACAACATTCGCTAACATACCCTTATTATTAGAATTAAAATTAAAATTAAAATTAAAATTAAAATATAAATATAAATATATACGATATAGATAGAGAGATGGATATTTTTGGTGATTTTTTCGATCAGAATTCGTTTGCTTTTATAGGGATTTTCAGAAATTGGGGCTCCGCGACTCGCGGCATTTTTTGCCTTCAAACTCCGCGAGTCGCGAAGATTGAAAATACAGCTCACATCCTTTTAGAGTCTTTCTTGCCGACGATTTATTTATAAATATAATATATATATAATTAATATAATTAATTATATATTATATTATATTTATATACATAGTTAACTTGTAATTTTTAGTCCGTTGCGTCGAGCGTTGAGAGTTGACTCATGTCCCGGTTCCGGATTTTCGAACGTCCGTGCGTACAATTTAATATCTTGTACTTTGCGTTTTGAATCTTGTACTCTTGTAATTTCGAGACGTTTCTTATCAATAATTGGAACCTTTTTGATTGTCTTTTGTACTTTTGAGCTTTTTGGTCGTTTGCGTCTTCAATTCGTCGAATCTGTCTTTTGTCTTCACCTTTTATTATTTAAACAAATATCACTTGTAAATAGAACAATTGCAACTAAAAGCTTGTCTTTCTTGAGGAATAATGCTATGAAATATATGTTCGTTTTTAGCATTATCAGAATACTTGCACTTTTTATGTTTTACTTACTAGGCACGAGTACTTAAACTTTTTATATGTGTGGCTTATATAACGGCATAAACTTTCCCCTTAGCTCGGTAACGTTTAGTCATTGGTTTTTGAACCGGTGAACGCGAATCTTAGATATGGATCCATAGGGTTTGACATCCCCACTCGGGCTAGTCGCGCTAGCATTTAACGGGTGTTTAATACTTTGTAAACATACGCACTCGCCAAGTGTACTTTTAGGGGGTGATATATACGTTAAGTAGTTATCAAGTGCCCACGGATAAGCATATACTTTTCATACTATTTTGAATACGAAATCTCGTGGCCTACATTACATTACTGTTACAATTAAACTATAGCTCACCAACATTCGTGTTGATTTTTTAAGCATGTTATTTCTCAGGTGCTTAGACATATGTTGCTTCCGCTGTACTAGACTCTCGGTGTTAGATTTCCGCTACTTATTTAGAGATGTCTCAAACATGGAACTTTTTACTTTGCATTCAAAACTTATGTTACATTTGAACCATGGCTTTGTAACGACCTTTGTGTCACGTACTTGTGTTAACACTTTCTATTCGTAGAAGCATGCTATCTTTTGTAAAACGCTATCTTTCCATGAATGCAAACTTGTTTTAAAATAGCATATAGTGTTGTAACCTTGTAATGGACCTGTTGTTGATGATCCGTACACGTTAATTTTGTACGGGGCATCACAGTATATGATCATCCCAAAAGAGGTAGGCAGTAGTCAGCGGATTTATTTTAACTATTCTTACTCGTTATATATATATATATATATATATATATATATATATATATATATATATATATATATATATATATATATATATTGGGAGTTTTATATTACAGGAGCAATGGATAGTTTGGATCTAAATCAAATAAAGGAAATGAAGGATGTTGGTTCGGTTGGGGATTTTATATGTAAATAGATCTTATTTTAAGAGCGTCTTCTCGAGTGACTATGAGTGTTTGAACATGAACATCAGGGTCATTAATTTCTCTATTCGCGAAGTCTATAATGATACGCATATTTGATTAACTCGTGTTGCGCATCACATTTGCACCATAAGTGCAAAATCCTGGCGCTAAGGCACGCCTGACGCAAGTAAAGGTGCGCTAGAGGTGGCCAAGCGCATAATAAAGAGCTGAAATACGGATTATGAATCTCTGTAACAAATTAAGGGTACAGACAACCAACATAAAAGTAACAAGTACTGTTCCCTGGTCCCCTCCCTCAGTTGCTAAGGCGGTACAGACAGAGAAGTAACGAAGAATACGTGGCACCAATGAGCGAAGGGTGTTGTGGCTATAAATAAGGGATCTGATATTGCTCAATAACATCATATATATCTATCGCAATATCACTAAAAACGCTCTAGAATCGAAGATAATGAAGGTGATCTACAAGTGATAAGCCAAGATGCGCGAATTTGTATTGGAAGAATGATTTGCAAAGAATTTTGATGATTTATGACATTGGTCGATCCCGATACGAGTTAGGGTCAAGATAGCACTCTAAAATGATAAAACAAAGCTTCCGATATGTTAGGGTTCGTCCAAATGAAGTAATATTGAAAAGAAAACGTAACAGTCAAAATTGGCACAACAGGACGCCGTCCTGGAAGGTGGGACGACGTCCTGCCCTTTGTTCTGGGACGCCGTCTAGGTTTATAGGGACGCCGTCTAGCTCTGTTTAGTGGGACGCCGTCCTGAATTTTGGGACGACGTCCCGTAGTAGGTGTAGCCGACTTTTTGGCTTTTTACCTACTCTCTCCACTTTAAAACTTCAGTTTTTGAGGGACTGTTTCATCAGAATACGAAGCAGAGAGTTTAGAGGTGATTTTCAGGAGCAAATTGGAGAACTCCAACTTCTTTGAAGAGGCTCAACATCAAGGCATCATCCATCAAAACCTTCTTCATCCAAGAACTCTTGTTCTTGTAGGTTATTTACTTGTTCTCAGCAATGATTTCAGTTAATAATTTGATTGTATTGTTGTCTGTTACCATGATTGGTGGCTAGTTTCTATAATGTTTGTCTAGATTAATAACCAAGGTATTGGATGTAATCTTATTGATTGAATGTATTATGCGTGATAGATTGAAGCTTGAATTAAGAACCATGCTTATTGTTGTTAAAATCATTTGTATCTAGTTAATTGATATGTTGTTGATAAAGAGAACTCTTGTTGATGTATCATATTGATTTACAATCAACTTGTCTTAGATTGATTGTTTGCTAAACCGGACCAAGGGTGTAAACTAGATTAAAACGGTTAAACAAAATAGGAATGAATTGTGTAGAGCGAACGCAAAGACAATTGTTATTCAAGTCTTTGATTTTGTTGATCAACTAGTCACAAACTAAAAGGTCTAAGTTATAGGGAACCCTCGCTTAGTAATTCTAGTTTGAGTACTTGCTAAAGAGAACTCTTGGCGAGTCGATTTAGGTGATTAGCATGCTTATAGTTATTTGATTACAAATACAAGAACCATAGTGAAAAGGGAACCCTTGATCTTGTTATTGTATTTGCGTGTTTATCCGAGAGAACTCTTAGTGAACCTATTAGATAACTACACACATAATTATTCAATCAGGACTTAATATCTAAAAATACATCCAATACCGAGGGTAAAATATCTAGATAAACATTTCATCTCTTTGATTTAATTCAAAACTATCTTACTTGCTTTATTTGCATTTATTATCATTTCATAAACTTAAAAGACAAAAATATTGTTTTTACATTTAACCTTCTTTGATTTGGCTAAATCGTTAAATAGCCACCAAAACATAAAACTTGTACTTTTAACTTTCATTCACTTAGTTAATCATAATATAGTTTCTAATTCTAGTTTGACTGATATAACTGTCCTTGGAACGATACACGGAACTAAACCAGTTACTATACTACTACACGATCGGGTACACTGCCCGTTAGTGTGTAGCAATCTCTAAAACCGGTATTTTCCATACGATAATTCATATACCACTTTTCGCACATCAAGTTTTTGGCGCCGCTGCCGGGGACAGTTTTGTGTCAAAATAGAATTATTAACTGATTTGTGATTAAGTAGTTTCTTAATTATTTCAAATTTTTAATAATCTTTGATTTTTAAACTTATAGAATCGGTATGTTTAATAATTTTTGTTAGTTGTGTGATTGACAGTTTATAGGTCGCATATGCCACATACCCGAAGTTCAGAATCTCCATTACTTACACCGTTTACAGAACCTGATAGAAAGCTTGGTAGGATTTCAAAAGAAGTACTTGAAATTTTTGAATCTTCATCAAAGTAAGAAACCTTTGATTCAGAATCAAGTACGACCAAGCCTCGATATTCAGACTTTGGTAAACCCGTTCAACCCCCAAATTTTGAAATGGAAGGAGAAAGACCGTTGGTACCACGACAATCAATGGCAGCAAAGATGAAAGCAACCTGGACCGGACAAGGTAGTGCTATTACTCCACCTACTGGTGAGGTAACTTTTGAAATAAAAGGACCTATTCTTCAAATGATTAATAACAGGTGTCAATTTGGTGGTGGTCCGAATGAAGATGCAAACGAACATATTCGTCTCTTTCAAGAGATATGTCTTCTATTTAAACTTAAACCAGAAACTGACCAGGCCATATTATTAAGACTTTTCCCTTGGACACTCCAAGGGGAAGCACGAAGTTGGTTAGATTCATTGGCCGAGGCTACGATAGAAACGTGGGATGGTATGTTGGAAAAATTTCTTAAGAAATATTTTCCAGCATCCAAGTCCGCGAGACTCCAACACGAAATTACCCAATTCTGTCAAAAGCCGATGGAAACCCTGTACGAAACATGGAATCGATTTTCCAAAATGCTAAGAGGTTGTCCAAACCATGGTTTGGATACCTTTCAAAAGGTCCAAATCTTTTACAAAGGTTGTGATGTAGCAACCCGAATTTCAATTGACCAAGCGGCCGGTGGTTCTCTTATGGACAAAACCGAGCAAGAGGCTTATGAGATAATCGAGAAACTAGCCGATTATTCTCATGAGTGGCATCAAGAACGCCCAATTACTCGAAATGCTCAAGTCCAAAGCGCCGGTGCTTATGATGACTTAAGCTCCCTAGGTGTAAAAATAGATGGTGTTGTCCGAAACATGGACAAAATCACCAAGGAAATCCATAGTATGAAAGTAGGTTGTGAATACTGTAGAGGTCTCGACTTAGGAAAAGATTGTGATGCCGGGTTAACCATGGCTCAAAAAGAAGAAGTGGCTTTCATAAGCCAAAGAAATAATAACCAGTTTCAGGGAAGAGCCCAATTTAACCGGAACTTTAACAACCCCTACAACCCTCAAGGTCAAACTTCCAATTTTCAACAAGGGTCAAATAGTGGGTTCCAACAACAAACTCCGGGTTTTTACCAAAAACCCCAACAGGAAGAGAAAAAGTCAAATTTAGAGAGTATGTTGGAAAAGTTAATTACATCACAAACTCAGCTTGTCACAAATATAAACCAAACCAATGAGAAAAACGAACATCAATTTAGAAACCAACAAGCATCAATTCAAAATTTAGAAAAACAAATGAGTGGTTTAGCCAATTTACTGAGCGAGAGGAAACCAGGTAGTTTACCGGGCGATACCAGTAAAAACCCACGAAATGAGCACGCAAATGTTATCACCACACGGAGTGGTCTAGCATACGATGCTCCAAAAATGCCCGAAAATTCTGATTTCAGGGTTCCATTGAACCAAAATGATGAACCGGTTAAGGAGCCGGAACAAGTGGTTGAAAAGGAAAAACGGGAAAACCCGTAGTGAAACCATATCAATCACCGCTCCCATACCCAAGAAAACAACAACAAGAGAGGCTAGAGGCCGAAAGGTCGAAATTCCTAGATATGTTTAAACAAATTAACATAAACATGCCTTTCATTGATGTAATCTCAGGTATGCCCAAGTATGCTAAGTTTTTAAAAGACTTACTTACTAATCGGAAGAAAATGGAGGAACTTTCATCCGTCACCATGAATGCTAATTGTTCAGCAATTTTGATGAACAAAATACCGAAAAAGTTAGCTGATCCTGGAAGTTTTACCATACCATGTCTCCTGGGAGATTTGGAATGCATTAAAGCATTAGCGGATTTAGGGGCTAGCATAAATTTAATGCCTTATTCATTATATGTTAAGCTAAACCCCGGGGAACTGAAACCAACTCGAATGGCAATCCAACTAGCAGACCGCTCTGTTAAATTCCCTCGTGGAATTTTAGAGAATATGTTAGTAAAAGTAGGTACCCTAGTATTTCCGGCTGACTTTGTAATTCTAGACATGGAGGAGGACACATGTGTGCCTCTTATATTAGGTCGACCTTTCCTCAATACCGCTAGAGCTATGATAGATGTTCATGGGCAGAAATTGACCCTTAGTATTGAGGATATGAAGGTTACCTTTTCCGTTGACCATGCCTTGCAATACCCCGAGTCTACTGATGATCAATGTTATTATTTGCAAACCGTAGACACGTATTCGGAGTTATTGCAGGAATTTCCAGAATTGCAAGGTACAGGAGAATGCATTTTTGCGGAAGGTGATGATGAAACAATGGTGGAAGAAGTGGAGATGTTGACCACTTTGATGGCTAACGGGTATGAGCCAAATGATGAAGAGTACAAAAAGTTGGATTTAGGGAATGAATACCGATGTAAAACATCGATTGAAGAACCTCCCGTTTTGGAACTAAAGCCACTTCCAAATCACTTGGAATATGCTTACCTACAAGAAGGTTCTACTCTCCCGGTGATCATTTCATCCGAACTCTCTGTAAGTGAGAAATCTAAGCTTGTTTCCATGTTAAAAGCCCATAAAACGGCTCTAGCATGGAAAATTCATGACATCAAGGGTATAAGTCCCTCTTATTGTACACATAAGATATTAATGGAAGATAACTATAAGCCGTGTGTACAAAGACAAAGGCGACTCAACCCCAATATGCAAGAAGTTCTTAAGAAGGAGATTGTAAAACTCCTAGATGCGGGTCTTATTTATCCAATTTCGGATAGTCCTTGGGTGAGTCCGGTCCAATGCGTGCCCAAAAAGGGTGGCATGACCGTTGTCACAAATGAAAACGACCAATTAATTTCTACCAGGACTATCACGGGTTGGAGGGTATGCATTGACTACAGGAAATTAAATGATGCTACCCGAAAAGACCATTTTCCCCTTCCTTACATTGATCAAATGTTGGAAAGATTAGCGGGAAAGAATTTTTATTGTTTTCTTGACGGTTTCTTGGGATATTTCCAAATCCCTATAGCACCCGAGGACCAAGAGAAAGCGACCTTTACATGTCCTTATGGTACTTTCTCCTATCGGCGTATGCCTTTTGGCTTATGCAATGCTCCTGCTACCTTCCAAAGGTGCATGGTAGCTATTTTTCATGACATGATTGAAGACTTTATGGAAGTATTCATGGATGACTTCTCAGTCTTCGGTGATTCTTTTGACTCATGTCTTAAAAATCTTGAGCTTATGTTGATTAGGTGTGAAGAATCAAATCTTGTACTAAACTGGGAAAAATGCCATTTTATGGTAAAAGAGGGAATTGTATTGGGTCATAAAATTTCGTGTGCAGGTCTTGAGGTGGATCGGGCTAAAGTGGAAGTAATAGCCAAATTACCACCACCAACGAATGTGAAAGGTGTTAGAAGTTTTCTGGGGCACGCCGGTTTTTACCGGCAGTTCATTAAAGATTTTTCCAAAATTGCAACCCCCATGAACAAACTTCTTGAGAAGGACGCTCCATTTGTCTTTACGGACGAGTGTCTTACCGCCTTTAATCTTCTTAAAGCAAAGCTCACGCAGTCACCGATTCTCATATCGCCGAATTGGTCAATACCATTCGAACTTATGTGTGACGCCAGTGACTTTGCTATTGGTGCCGTCTTGGGGCAAAGAATAGAAAAACATTTCAAGCCCATTTACTATGCTAGTAAGACACTGCAAGGAGCCCAACTTAATTACACTACCATCGAGAAAGAACTCCTTGCAATCGTCTTTTCGTTTGATAAATTCCGATCCTATTTAGTGCTAGCAAAGACGGTTGTCTACACAGACCACTCGGCATTAAAGTACTTGCTTTCTAAGCAAGATGCTAAACCCCGTTTAATACGTTGGGTCTTGCTTTTGCAAGAATTCGACATCGATATAAAAGATAAAAAGGGTGCCGAAAACTTAGCTGCCGATCACCTTTCTCGACTTGAGAACCCGAATCTTGGGGTTCTACATGAGACAGTTATCCAAGATAATTTTCCTGATGAAAATCTCATGAGAGTTGAGAAAATTGATGATCCATGGTTTGTATACATTGCCAACTATCTTGCGGGTGGATTCCTAGAAACCGGTATGTCACACCAGAAAAGAAAGAAATTCTTTAGTGACTTAAAATACTATTTTTGGGAACACCCATATCTCTTTAAACAGTGTCCCGATGGGATAATCCGTCGGTGTGTTTCGGGGAAGGAATGCACCGAAATTCTGCTTGACTGTCACCTTGGTCCAACAGGTGGGCACTTTGGTCCCCAAGTCACGGGGAAGAAAATTTACGAGGCCGGTTTCTATTGGCCTACCATATTCAAAGATGCCTACGCTGTCTGTAAAGCTTGTGACGCGTGCCAACGGGCCGGTCAAATAACTAAACGGGATGAAATGCCTCAACAAAGCATCCAAGTATGCGAGGTGTTCGATGTTTGGGGAATTGACTTTATGGGCCCCTTTCCAAAATCTCATTCTTACCTCTACATACTTGTCGCCATAGATTATGTTTCTAAATGGGCGGAGGCAAAACCTCTACCAACAAATGATGGTCGAGTAGTGGTAAACTTTTTGATGGAACTTTTCTCTAGGTTCGGCACACCAAAAGCTCTTATAAGTGACCGGGGCACCCACTTTTGCAATAAGAAATTGGAAAAGGTGTTGAAAAGATATGGAGTAATCCATAAAATTTCGACATCTTATCATCCCCAAACGAGTGGGCAAGTAGAAAACACCAACCGGTCATTAAAACGCATACTTGAAAAGACCGTTGGTGACAATCCCAAAGAGTGGTCAACCAAGTTAAACGATGCATTGTGGGCTTTTCGCACGGCCTACAAAACACCGATTGGAACAACTCCTTTCCGTATGGTATACGGAAAAGCATGCCATCTCCCGTTGGAGATTGAACATAAAGCACATTGGGCGCTAAGGGCATGCAATTTGGATTACCAAGAAGCGGGTCGGTTACGTTTGACCCAACTAAATGAATTAGACGAGTTGAGGCTTGAAGCTTATGACAACTCTCTAATTTACAAGAAAAAAACCAAACAATGGCACGACAAAAGATTGAAACGTCCAAAGGAATTCATGGAAGACGATCGTGTCCTTGTTTATAATTCCCGTTTCAAGTTATCACCCGGAAAGCTTAAGTCCCGATGGACGGGACCGTTTGTTGTTAGAAAGGTGTACCCTTATGGTACAGTCGAAATGGAGAACGGGAAGGGTGATATTTTTAAAGTGAATGGCCACCGGGTCAAACACTATGTTGATGGTCCCCTACAAATTGAGGATGAGGTTAGCCTCAACTTCAAGAAAAACGCCTAAATCTAAATGGGGACGAGTTTGGTGAACGACTCGTAAAAAAAAAAAAAAAAAACTGGTTCACAATTGTAATTAGGTTTGTATTGTGTGCACGATAAATTTTAGTTTGGTACAAAATGATTAACGTATGACCTCTAAACACGCGCGACTCAGAATATCTGATCAGTGAGTTTTAGTGAAACAGGACGCCGTCCCAAAACCCTAGACGCCGTCCCACTTAAAGAATCGAGACGCCGTCCCAAAACGCTAGACGCCGTCCCACATTACAAACCGGGACGCCGTCCCAAAACGCTAGACGCCGTCCCAACTCTTAAACCGAGACGCCGTCCTGTTGGCCGAGACGCCGTCCTGAACCCCTGATTCAGAAAATAATACGCGTTTTATACACCTACCCACTCATTTCTTATCCACAAAACACACTCTTCTCTATTTTTCTCTGCCCTAACACGAACCACTCTCCAAAAACCCTAATCTCTACCTCAAATTCGCGATTTCTTCTTCAAATTCAAGCTTCAAATCATGAACTTTTTGGTATGGATACTCCATTTTTACACTTTTCTTTATCAATTACTTGAATTGTATGTCTATATCTATAAATTGGTGAAGGATAAGTGTGGGGTGTTTAATTTGCATGATTATTGTTAAGATTAACATACCTTAGTAGTTTAATTGCCCTTAATGTGTTTATTTTGCAAAGATTACATGTTTTTAAGGGTTTGATCATGATTCTAGGGTTTGTAGAAATTAAATCCGAATTTGGGATGCTTAATTTATGATGTTGAGTTTATGTATGATGTTTATGATTCTTGTGAAGTATATGATTGTGTTGGTGATGTTGATGTCAACTTGGCCGGGTCATTTTTGAATGTTAGTGAATTTCTAAGCATATTGTTGAATTGTAATGAATTTATGAAATGTGTATGCTTGTATTTCATTTGTAAGGGCCTGTTGAATCAAATTAATGGAATGGAATGCCATAATGTATGATGTTAAGATGGTCATTTGAGCTAAAAATTGTGAAAATTGTATTATGATTTGTGATGAATATGATTAGAATGCAAAGTTAAATATTATGACCTATGACACAACATACTTGAATCTTTGAGTCCTAAGTTTGTGCTACATTGTGAAGTTATGATTTTCATTTTTTTTTTGAAGGTGTATTAACGAATTCATGTTGACTTTGGTTGACTTTGGTTTAAAATTGTGAACATGCACTTTCGTTTAAATGAATCATAATGCTTTTGAACTAGGAATTGAATGATGAAGTTCTCCTGCTACTCGGTTATGTTTTTAGCTAACATTAACACAACGGTTTCTATGTTCTTTTGGTTTGGTGTATAATGTTTTGCAGGGACAATCAAGCAGAGGAGGACCGGCAAAAAGAGGAAGGACAGCAGGTTTGGCTCCTCCACGACAACCACCACCACCACAACAACAACATCATTCATCATCGTCTTCCGGAGAAGAAGAGGAGGAGGATCTAAACGATCCTCGAGTTTGGTTAACACAGGTTCAGAACGACGAAGACTACACCGAAACGTTTGAGAGAATAAACCGCAGGCCGATTAATGCCACTTGGTATTTTTTCTGGGGGCCATTGGAAGAAGCGGGCATGCGCCGACATGTTTTTAATTTACTCGCCATTCCTTACGGTAGAGTAGTCACCCACTTTTGGGAACAGGTTTTTAGCATCAATGAACCAATCTATCCGGTGATGCTTAAAGAATTTTACTCTACCATGCGGTTTAACAATGTCAGCGATTATTTATCGAATGAGTTTCTACGGTTTCGTCTCGGGGGCCAAGATAGGGGTATAAGCAGTTTACAGCTTTGTAGAGTTCTGGGAATTTTTGAGGAATTCACCGATAATCAGTTAGGTGAATATTTGCGGGCTTCTGATTACGTTGGCCGACATGTTTTTGATGACACCTCTTATTGGCGCAGAATTTGTAAGCCAAATATTGCGCCTGCACATTTTAGATCAAGCAAGCACAGGTACAACGAAATCGCAGCCCGGGATGATAAGCTGCTTCATCGACTCATCGCATGCACGTTTAATGCGAGGATTGAGGGTAATGAGAAGGTGAAAACATTAGATTTGTGGATTATGGATCAAATCAAGCGGGGTTCCTATACCGACATTCCTGGGCTAATCGGTAATTATTTCCTTGCCATTGCGACTGAGACACGGCTACAGAAGCCACTTCTGGGAGGCCACTACATCACCCGAATTGCCCGACATTTTAACATTGATTTCAGTAGATTACAGGAGTACACGAGCGTAATGAAACCATTAAAAAGGGTTTTTTTATATTAATGCTGAAATCATTATGAAAGATAGAAATGGGCATTTGGTGCCTTTTGTGGCAGTTGGTGCAGGTGACGCAAGTGGCAGTGGTGTTCAGCAAGAGCAGCGGCAGGAAGAGGAGGCGGAAATGGCGGCACAGACTAATGTTGGTGAACAGGTTCCGTGGCATCCGTCCCAATCAAGTTGGGACAGTTTGGTTGGTAGTGTTAATAACATGAGGTTGAGCCCGAACGAACAAAGGATGCACAACGATCGAATGTGGGATAGTCAGCAGCGAATGGAGCAACGACAGATTGCTCAAGTGCACGATCAGGGATGGATGAGTTATGGTATTGATTGGAATAACCTTAACTCAGAGTTGTTTTATTCCAACCCCGAGCAGTACTATGGGACGACACGTCTGACACCCCAATATTACACGGATCCTCAAAACCCACCTCCGCCTCACCCGATTTATGATAATACCGCTGCGTTGCAGGATGCTCGGAACAGATTTGAGCAGCAATATCCACAGGGACGCCCGTACAGAGATGGTTCGGGTAATTATTTTTGGCCGTTTGATAACTAGGCCTGCGTGCCTTTGATCATTTTGTACTTTGTTTTTAGACAATTTAATTTATGTGATGTGTTTTGAGATAATTTCGGTTTGTAATAATGTACTAATGGTGTGGTTTGATAAACGGTTGTGGTTGTAAAAACACCGTTATTTTTATTGTGATTTGTGTGGTTTGTTCATTTTTGCAGCATGTTTGAACTTCAAAGACTGGCATTAAGTTCAGCGACATTTGATATTATGATATGTGTATGATGATAATAGCGGAATGGACGATGCTCTTATGCTGGCAGTAAGTTCAGCGGCATCTGTCTACATGTTCCACAATTTACAGGTTAAAAATTGAAAATTTCTACAATCACCCTATCACTTTGCCCTCTAAATTTAATCCTTTTTTCTGATTTCATGCAATGAGGGCTTTGCATGATCTCAAGTGTGGGGTAGGGAGTAGAAATTTATCGGGAACTCGTTTCACTAAAATTTTATTAATTTACATGATCTAAGGCGTTTGGCGTTTATTATAAAAATTTTAAAATTTTCATGTAAGCCTTAAAAACGATTAAAAGTCCAAAAACAAAACCATGTCATATGCATTGTGATTTTAAAAGAAAATAAATGTTGTTTTGCATTTTAAATTATTAATAGTCTTTGAAGTTGCTCTATCATTCAATTATTTGAATGAAAATCCTACTAGTTTAGTAAGCTAACTTGTAGGTCACTTGTACCAAAACGAGTGTAAACCGTGAGAGAGCGGTGATTGTATAGCGTGGTCGGAAACCGGATCTCGCGCCAGATCGAAAACCTTAAGGACGATCCTCATTGTTTCTCCTAACAAGGACAATGTTGTGTCCGACCACCTATTATGACCAATAGGATGTATCTATTCCATCCTCAAGGAAGTAAAGTCTTCCGAATGACACACTTACTGATTCAATTCAGAAGATGTAGTCCAGACCAGTTGTAGGGTGACAAAAACTCTTGAAAAGTCATTACTAACATCGACTGGAAATCTACCAGGCCTCAACGTCAAACAGGGAAACTGGTAGTCAAGGTTTGTCTCAATGAGGGGGATTAACTAGTAAAACGGGGGGGCACCATGTATACACAAAATGTTAGTGATTTATCAGATCCCCGGAAGGATAACCTCCAGAAAGGTAATATATCAGCTTTTAAGCCTGATGAACTTCAATCTTTATGATTGACTTAACGGATTAGATGATTACCTCATGATTATCAATGATATCCGGACGTAATGTGTATCCTCCTAAGCACATTATTTTCTACCGACATCTCGCGATGTTAGGTACCGTGGGAGGGATTGGCTTGACCAATAGCGGGAAACCCGCACTCATTTTTCAAAATTCAGAAAATCCGACAAAATCGGAAAACGTGTCTAGTATTAAAAACTAGCATGATATTTTCAAAACCATAAAACATTTTCATCAAGGTCCTGATTTTCCTAGGATCAAATTTTTCGGATACTTGGCTCTAATCTACCAAAAATGTGTGTGTGTGTTTCCATTGTGAATATAGCGTGCTTGTGATTTCAATAAAAGTGTACTGTACTTAAAGCGTGTGTTTCATATAGTGTGAGTTGTGTTTCATATCAACGTGTGTGTTTCGTGTGCTTCGAATGATTCATGTAATGTTTGTAATATATATTGTGTGATTGTATTTGATAATTGTTCCACTTTGTAAAGAAAGAATTGCTTGAGGACAAGCAAGGTTTAAGTGTGGGGTGTTTTGATATTGCTCAATAACATCATATATATCTATCGCAATATCACTAAAAACGCTCTAGAATCGAAGATAATGAAGGTGATCTACAAGTGATAAGCCAAGATGCGCGAATTTGTATTGGAAGAATGATTTGCAAAGAATTTTGATGATTTATGACATTGGTCGATCCCGATACGAGTTAGGGTCAAGATAGCACTCTAAAATGATAAAACAAAGCTTCCGATATGTTAGGGTTCGTCCAAATGAAGTAATATTGAAAAGAAAACGTAACAGTCAAAATTGGCACAACAGGACGCCGTCCTGGAAGGTGGGACGACGTCCTGCCCTTTGTTCTGGGACGCCGTCTAGGTTTATCGGGACGCCGTCTAGCTCTGTTTAGTGGGACGCCGTCCTGAATTTTGGGACGACGTCCCGTAGTAGGTGTAGCCTACTTTTTGGCTTTTTACCTACTCTCTCCACTTTAAAACTTCAGTTTTTGAGGGACTGTTTCATCAGAATACGAAGCAGAGAGTTTAGAGGCGATTTTCAGGAGAAAATTGGAGAACTCCAACTTCTTTGAAGAGGCTCAACATCAAGGCATCATCCATCAAAACCTTCTTCATCCAAGAACTCTTGTTCTTGTAGGTTATTTACTTGTTCTCAGCAATGATTTCAGTTAATAATTTGATTGTATTGTTGTCTGTTACCATGATTGTTGGCTAGTTTCTATAATGTTTGTCTAGATTAATAACCAAGGTATTGGATGTAATCTTATTGATTGAATGTATTATGCGTGATAGATTGAAGCTTGAATTAAGAACCATGCTTATTGTTGTTAAAATCATTTGTATCTAGTTAATTGATATGTTGTTGATAAAGAGAACTCTTGTTGATGTATCATATTGATTTACAATCAACTTGTCTTAGATTGATTGTTTGCTAAACCGGACCAAGGGGGTAAACTAGATTAAAACGGTTAAACAAAATAGGAATGAATTGTGTAGAGCGAACGCAAAGACAATTGTTATTCAAGTCTTTGATTTTGTTGATCAACTAGTCACAAACTAAAAGGTCTAAGTTATAGGGAACCCTCGCTTAGTAATTCTAGTTTGAGTACTTGCTAAAGAGAACTCTTGGCGAGTCGATTTAGGTGATTAGCATGCTTATAGTTATTTGATTACAAATACAAGAACCATAGTGAAAAGGGAACCCTTGATCTTGTTATTGTATTTGCGTGTTTATCCGAGAGAACTCTTAGTGAACCTATTAGATAACTACACACATAATTATTCAATCAGGACTTAATATCTAAAAATACATCCAATACCGAGGGTAAAATATCTAGATAAACATTTCATCTCTTTGATTTAATTCAAAACTATCTTACTTGCTTTATTTGCATTTATTATCATTTCATAAACTTAAAAGACAAAAATATTGTTTTTACATTTAACCTTCTTTGATTTGGCTAAATCGTTAAATAGCCACCAAAACATAAAACTTGTACTTTTAACTTTCATTCACTTAGTTAATCATAATATAGTTTCTAATTCTAGTTTGACTGATATAACTGTCCTTGGAACGATACACGGAACTAAACCAGTTACTATACTACTACACGATCGGGTACACTGCCCGTTAGTGTGTAGCAATCTCTAAAACCGGTATTTTCCATACGATAATTCATATACCACTTTTCGCACATCAGGATCCGAATCACAAGAAAGGGATCATCATTCATTGGGATTCACACATATACTATTTTTAGTATCGGTTACAGGTAACGTTCTACGAACATAAACCCTAAACACCGACCTGAGTCATCCATAACCGGCTTACCCGTCGATGGTGGGTCTATGTTTAATCACCCCTGTTGAGATCCGCATCTCGCAAGGGGTTATTCACGGTACTCCGGACCGGTGAGTTAAACTCAATAAACCCTTATATCCCCCTTTATTGATGTCAATCATGGACCGAACCCGTTACATCTATTATATGCTTGATCAATTGGCGCCATCTGTGGGATACCAAGTTAAAAAGTTTTGATAAATCTTTTCACTATATGTTCACTACTCACTTAATTTTTCTTTACAGGTATCTGTTACGATAGAATAAGTTCGCTCAATGGCTAACTTCCAACAAAGACAAGGAGCCAAACGTAAAGCGGACGCTAACGGAAATTCGGAGGCCGCGGAGATATCCTTTCCTGCCATCCGAGCATTCAACACCTCCTGCACGCCCATCGTAGTACATGGGTACTTACCTGAGTCAGGTCACGACATGAAACGCCTTCACATGGATAATGGTAGTAGTGTCGACATCATGTACGAGCACTGCTTTCAGCAATTGCCAGCGCCAATAAGGCAAACCATTAAACCTCCGACCAATGTTTAGTGACGACTTATTTTTTGGTAAAATCATACAAACTCTTTCTCATATATATTTAGGTTATAATCGAGCCATTCATCTCAGATCCGGTGGTTGAGTCGTGTAAGTGGTCGTACGTGGGTTTGGGCACGGGTCGTTCATTAGAGAAAGGTGGTTTTTTTGACGAGTTTAGGATGCATGGTTTGAGTCCACATTCTTCGGGATCTCTTGGTGTTGAAGGGCTCGGAAGTGATTCATCCTTCTCTTTCAAGGCTTTCACGGATTTTGACATCGACAACAACAACAAAGGTGATTTGGTCTCTCTACCGGGTGCTACAGTTGGGATTGAAGATGACGTTGCCGATTAGGGGGTTTGTCATTTTTGTTTTAAGGTTTTTTGTTTCTTTTGTATTTTGACACGGTGTGTGGCTTGTCTCGAGTTTAGTTAGTTTCTGTTTGGCTAGGTCAGTTAGGCTTTGTTTTCTGTTCACGAGCCTCTTCAGGTTTTTTCGCGTTGTCTTCTTCTTTTTCTCTAGTCATCAAAAAGATTGTTATCTATATAGCTTCGTTTTTTGCTATTAAAAAAAAAAAAAAAAAAAAATCTCATATCCGGAACCGTCCTCTTATCTTATTGTGCTCCTGAGTTATAGTAAAGAGGGGTGGTTTAGTCAGTTTAAAATTTTAATCATCACGTCTTTTTGAGCTTCAATATGTTTCTAAGACTATTTGTAATAGTGAGTGGTGTTACTTGTGGTGTCACTTGCCTTTTTGCACTTTTTGATGACTAGGCGGCGTTTCTTTTTTGGATGGAGTAGTAGTGGTGTTTCTTTTTTGGTGTTTCTTTTTTGGTGTTTCTTTTAGTGGAATGCTGCGCTGGCATTTTTTTTCTTCTGTTTCAATATGTTTCTTTTAGTGCTACTTCAATATCTTTTTGGCGTTTTTTTTAAAAAAAAAAAGTTAGTTGATCTATTTTGTAAAAAAGAATATTTTTCGACATCTTTTGGTAGCATTGAAGGGTTGTTCCTTTTATGAAAGTTGTTTTTTTATCGTTTGAGACAAAAAAAAAAAGTAGCACAGTAGTAGCGTGGTGAGTGTTATTATTCAATATTTTTAGCGTTAGTGATTGGATAAATAATATTTTAGAATATATGTATAAAATGGGGGGGTTCGATTTGTATTTTAATGAAAGTTAGGGGGTTGGGTGTGAAAAATGAAATATTAAATAGTACTATAAAATGGGGGGTTCGATTTGTATTTTAATGAAATTTAGGGGGTTGGGTGTGTGAAAAATGAAATATTAAATAAGACAAATTACCATATTAACTATTAGACAAAACTTATAAATAGTACCAAGGGTATTTTCGTTTTTTCGCCTTTTCCCCCTTCTTTCTTTCAAGTAACACCACAAAAGCCCCCCACACTTTGTTTAAAAATTAAAATCGGCCCTCAACACAGGGGTTAAAACGTCAAATCAAAATTTTCATAAAATATCTTAAATAAACTCCACTCAAATATTCAACAGGTCATATCTTCTCGCTCGCAACGATTTAAATTTTTTCGACACCATCCTTAAACTCGAAATAATTTTATGAACACAATGTCACTAACTATACGCAAAACGGACACTTTTAAAAAAACGCTAAATATTTAGGGTACTTTTCACATATGTTGATTTTTCACTCGCAGGCTCCGTAACTGAACACAATAAAATACATTAAAAATTGAACTCCCGCCGTGAAGCGAGGGTTCGAAAACTAGTTTTGTCTATTAGTTATATTAGTAATAGTAATAGTAATAACCTAAACTTAATCAAGGATGTGTTTGGACGAAAGTAGCTGGAGCTGGAGCTTATAGTTAGAGCTGGAGCTTATGAGCAGGAGCTGGAGCTGGAGCTTATTATTTTTTTATAAATGTTTAATAAACTAGCTGGAGCTTATTTTTCAGTTCATAAGCTTTACTTTTTTTCATAAGCTACTACATGTAGCTTATTTTTTTCATAGCTTATGATTTTCATAAGCTCTACTTTTTTTGTCTACCAAACGAAGCTTATGACTTGGAGCTTATTAAAATCATAAGCTCAAGCTCTCATAAGCTTTCATAAGCTCCAATAAGCTACGCGCCAAACACACCCCAAATATGAAAGGGTGGTTCCAGCTTTTCTTTCTTATTCATAAAAAATTAGGTTGGTGTGAGTTTGCTGTAGGCGACGAGCAGGAGGACCAAAGGAGTTTTCAATTTTAGATTTTCTACAAAATTACACCATAAATTCCTTAAATCAAAAATACCCTGCTAGCTTTATATCAAAAACTAGATTTATGAGCCCGTGCGTTGCACGGGTACTCATCCGAAAATTTTATATAGTATATAACAAATGTATATGAAATAACGATATTATATGGTTTTAGAGCCCGTGCGTTGCACGGATTGGTACCAAACCGTGCAAAAACCGTTACATATATCATTTTAGTATGTATATAGCGATAATAATAAAAAATTATGAAAATATAAAAATTACCAATGACACCAATCATATATTACAATACCACACATTAATCTGCTACATAAAAAAAACACACCTAAAGTTTATATGCTCCATTGGGTGGTCTTGAATGTTAATCTTCAATGTATTTTGCATATAAAAAATGAGCACCCCGCTTCATTGGGCCCAATTTATTGCCGCTGGTGTCTACCTTTTATGACCAAAAGGGAAATCGTGCCTTATCTGTTTCATGTCACTAATTTGTATGGCAACAAATTAACAAATCAATAATTTGCTTCGAACCCCATAATTCATGCCTATATCAACAACCTACATAAACAACCTATAAGAAAGTCAAACTTAAGTTTTTACAAATTTAGAAAAAGGTTAGAGATACCTTGAAGCAAATCCATATTAGCCTATGTGCTTCACACTACTGCTCTCTCTGCTTTACCTTAAGCAAAACAATTTTAATGTAAGCATTCTATAACTATTCTTCGAATACATGAATATTAAGTATATAGTATTAAAACCATCTTAGCCTCTGTCCTTCACATTAAGCAAAACAATTTATGGTTTTAATGGACAGCAATACACTGGAATCAAACAAAATGTCATATTAAAACCACAATATAGATGGGATGAACTATAAGGAGCAACTGCAACTTCAGCTCAAATAAAAAATCAATACCAAAAAAACATTCATGAGTTGATATTATGCTAATGGGTCAAAGTAGATAATATTTTACTTAAATGGGTACACCAAGCAAATGGATCAAATGGGTCAAAGTCATAACTGTTGAAAGTTTTCCTTTGTTTTTGCCTGAGATTTCGAACCCATTATTCCATATGACTACAATAATTTGATTTTGACCCATTTCACCCATATGATTACAACAGTTTGTGAATCCAGTAAAATGGGTACCTTTGCCTATGTTTTTGCCTAAGATTTATAACCCATTATTCCACTACCTCACTTCTTCCTATATTCTTCATATTTGTCGTTGAAGTTGGCCTTAAACACCAAAAAAATTACACATAAATATACTTATTTAACCATTGGTATTCACCTATTCTATAAGAAGCAGAGCAGTTTAAAAGAAACAACATACCTTGATGGCCTCCGATATTCGGCTGAACTCCATCTTATCTTCATTCCTGACTGTGGTCAAGCACAAAGCAGCTGAAGTTTTTTGATGAACGATCTGTCCTACAAACTATGCAGGATTGTCAAATCTGATCACCAGCATTAGGACCATCTGTATGGAAAAGTGGGGCAACAATATTTATCTTCATTCATCAAACTCGAATTCTGAAAGCCGCTTTTACCTGTTTGCGAGCACACGAAAGATATGCCAACTTTTCACCTTTGAACTTTTCCCACTTCATTCCACTAAATATCTGCAGTTGCGGATTCATGTTTAAGGATAATCATGTTTCGCCTCATATCAAATATGCAGGTATGACACCTAACCAAAGAGCCCATTAACTTCATTCTTATGATCAACGATTTGAACAGTCGTTAAAATAAAGATTTTTAACAAAAGCTTAACCCCATAAATGTGCAAATAAATTGTAACAAAACCGTCACATTTCTACATCGGATATTATGAAATGTCCCGTTCATATTGATTATAAACGTTCCATATTAATTGATTACGTCGCGAGGTTTTGACCTCTATAAGAGACGTTTTTTCAAAGATGCATTCATTTTTAAAACAACCATAACCTTTATTTTATCGATAAAGGTTTAAAAAGCATTACGTAGATTATCAAATAATGATAATCTAAAATATACCGTTTACACACGACTATTACATAATGGTTTACAATAAGAATATATTACATCAAAAATAAGTTTCTTGAATGTAGTTTTTACATAATATCATACAAGCATGGACTCCAAATCTTGTCCTTATTTTAGTATGCAACAGCGGAAGCTCTTAATAATCACCTGAGAATAAACATGCTTAAAACGTCAACAAAAATGTTGGTGAGTTATAGGTTTAACCTATATATTATCAAATCATAATAATAGACCACAAGAGTTCATATTTCAATATACATCCCATACATAGAGATAAAAATCATTCATATGATGAACACCTGGTAACTGACATTAACAAGATGCATATAAGAATATCCCCTATCATTCCGGGAAATCCTTCGGACATGATAAAACAACATCGAAGTACTAAAGCATCCGGTACTTTGGATGGGGTTCGTCGTCAATTAGTAGATCGGTTTACTAATTCTTAGGTTACCAAGCAAAAGGGGCATATTCGGCTTCGATCATACACCCATGTAATGTAGTTTCATTTACTTGTGTCTATTTCGTAAAACATTTATAAAACTGCATGTATTCTCATCCCAAAATATTAGATTTTAAAAGTGTGACTATAACTCACTTTCACATATTTTTACTTCGTCGGGAAGTAAGACTTGGCCACTGGTCGATTCACGAACCTATAAAAAATATGTACATATATATCAAAGTATGTTCAAAATATATTTACAACATTTTTAATACGTTTTAATGTTTTAAGTTTATTAAGTCAGCTGTCCTCTTTAGTAACCTACAACTAGTTGTCCACAATTAGATGTACAGAAATAAATTGATATATATTATCTTGAATCAATCCACGACCCAGTGTATACATGTCTCAGGCTAGATCACAAATCAAAGTATATATATTTTTGGAATCAACCTCAACCCTGTATAGCTAACTTCAACATTACTGCATATAGAGTATCTATGGTTGTTCCAAATAATATTCATACATGGGTCGATATGATAGGTCAAAACATTTGCATACGTGTCTATGGTATTCCAAGATTACATAATATATTAGAATACATGTATAATACAATATAAGTTAGCTAGGATACGATTTGTATAGAATTGTTACAATATTTCCCGTAGCTACAACAATCAAAAAATATCCAATCTTGTTTTACCCATAACTTCTTCGTTTTAAATCCGTTTTGAGTGAATCAAATTGCTATGGTTTCAAATTAAACTCTATTTTATGAATTTAATCAGAAAAAGTATAGGTTTATAGTCAGAAATATAAGTTACAAGTCGTTTTTGTAAGAGGTAGTCATTTCAGTCGAAAGAACGACGTCTTGATGACCATTTTGAAAAACATACTTCCACTTTGAGTTTAATCATGATTTTGGGATATAGTTTCATGTTCATAAGAAAAATAATTTTCCCAGAAGAACAACTTTTAAATCAAAGTTTATCATAGTTTTTAATTATCAAACCCAAAACAGCCCGCGGTGTTACTACGACGGCGTATGTCCGGTTTTACGGTGTTTTTCGTGTTTTCAGGTTTTAAATCATTAAGTTAGCATATCATATGGATATAGAACATGTGTTTGTTTGATTTTAAAAGTCAAGTTAAAAGGATTAACTTTTGTTTGCGAACAAGTTTAGAATTAACTAAACTATGTTCTAGTGATTTCAAGTTTAAACCTTCGAATAAGATAGCTTTATATATATGAATCGAATGATGTTATTAACATCATTACTACCTCAAGTTTTGTGGATAAACCTACTGGAAAAGAGACAAATGGATCTAGCTTCAAAGGATCCTTGGATGGCTTGAAAGTTCTTGAAGCAGAATCATGACACGAAAACAAGTTCAAGTAAGATTTCCACTCGAAACAAGATTGTTATAGTTATAGAAATTGAATCAAAGTTTGAATATGAGTATTACCTTGTATTAGAAAGATATATTATTGTAAATAAGAAAGATTTCTTGAGGTTGGATGATCACTTTACAAGATTGGAAGTAAGCTAGCAAACTTGGAAGTATTCTTGATTTTATGAAACTAGAACTTATAGAATTTATGAAGAACACTTAGAACTTGAATATAGAACTTGAGAGAGATCAATTAGATGAAGAAAATTGAAGATTTAAAGTGTTTGTAGGTGTTTTTGGTCGTTGGTATATGGATTAGATATAAAGGATGTGTAATTTTGTTTACATGTAAATAAGTCATGAATGATTACTAATATTTTTGTAATTTTATGAGATATTTCATGCTAGTTGCCAAATGATGGTTCCCACATGTGTTAGGTGACTCACATGGGCTGCTAAGAGCTGATCAATGGAGTGTATATACCAATAGTACATACATCTAAAAGATGTGTATTGTACGAGTACGAATACGGGTGCATACGAGTAGAATTGTTGATGAAACTGAACGAGAATGTAATTGTAAGCATTTTTGTTAAGTAGAAGTATTTTGATAAGTGTCTTGAATTCTTTCAAAAGTGTATGAATACATATTAAAACACTACATGTATATACATTTTAACTGAGTCGTTAAGTCATCGTTAGTCGTTACATGTAAGTGTTGTTTTGAAACCTTTAGGTTAACGATCTTCTAAAATGTTGTTAACCCATTGTTTATTATATCTAAAGAGATGTTAAATTATTACATTATCATGATATTATGATATATTAATATATCTTAGTATGATATATATACATTAAATGTCGTTACAACGATAATCGTTACATATATGTCTCGTTTCGAAATCATTAAGTTAGTAGTCTTGTTTTTACATATGTAGTTCATTGTTAATATACTTAATGATATGTTTACTTATCATAATATCATGTTAACTATATATATATCCATATATATGTCATCATATAGTTTTTACAAGTTTTAACGTTCGTAAATCACCGGTCAACTTGGGTGGTCAATTGTCTATATGAAACCTATTTCAATTAATCAAGTCTTAACAAGTTTGATTGCTTAACATGTTGGAAACACTTAATCATGTAAATATCAATTTCATTTAATATATATAAACATGGAAAAGTTCGGGTCACTACAGTACCTACCCGTTATATAAATTTCGTCCCGAAATTTTAAGAAGTTGGAGGTGTTGACGTATCTTCTGGAAATATGTGCGGGTATTTCTTCTTCATCTGATCTTCATGCTCCCAGGTGAACTAGGGTCCTCTACGAGCATTCCATCGAACCTTAACAATTGGTATCTTGTTTTGCTTAAGTCTTTTAACCTCACGATCTATTATTTCGACGGGTTCTTCAATGAATTGAAGTTTTTCGTTGATTTGAATTTCGTCTAACGAAATAGTGAGATCTTATTTAGCAAAACATTTCTTCAAATTCGAGACGTAAAAAGTGTTATGTACAGCTGCGAGTTGTTGGGGTAACTCAAGTCGGTAAGCTACTGGTCCGACACGTTCAATAATCTTGAATGGTCCAATATACCTTGGATTTAGTTTCCCTCGTTTACCAAATCGAACAACGCCTTTCCAAGGTGAAACTTTAAGCATGACCATCTCGCCAATTTCAAATTCTATATCTTTTCTTTTAATGTCAGCGTAGCTCTTTTGTCGACTTTGGGCGGTTTTCAATCGTTGTTGAATTTGGATGATCTTCTCGGTAGTTTCTTGTATTATCTCCGGACCCGTAAACTATCTATCCCCCACTTCACTCCAACAAATCGGAGACCTGCACTTTCTACCATAAAGTGCTTCAAACAGCGCCATCTCAATGCTTGAATGGTAGCTGTTGTTGTAGGAAAATTCTGCTAACGGTAGATGTCGATCCCAACTGTTTCCGAAATCAATAACACATGCTCGTAGCGTGTCTTCAAGCATTTGTATCGTCCTTTCGCTCTGCCCATCAGTTTGTGGATGATAGGCAGTACTCATGTCTAGACGAGTTCCTAATGCTTGCTATAATGTCTGCCAGAATCTTGAAATAAATCTGCCAACCCTATCAGAGATAATAGAGATTGGTATTCCATGTCTGGAGATGACTTCCTTCAAATACAGTCGTGCTAACTTCTCCATCTTGTCATCTCCTCTTATTGGCAGGAAGTGTGCTGATTTGGTGAGACGATCAACTATTACCCAAATAGTATCAAAACCACTTGCAGTCCTTGGCAATTTAGTGATGAAATCCATAGTAATGTTTTCGCATTTTTGTTCCGGGATTTCGGGTTGTTGAAGTAGACCTGATGGTTTCTGATGCTCCGCTTTGACCTTAGAACACGTCAAACATTCCCCTACGTATTTAGCAACATCGGCTTTCATACCTGACCACCAAAAATGTTTCTTGAGATCCTTGTACATCTTCCCCGTTCCAGGATGTATTGAGTATCTGGTTTTATGAGCTTCTCTAAGTACCATTTCTCTCATATCTCCAAATTTTGGTACCCAAATTCTTTCAGCCCTATACCGGGTTCCGTCTTCCCGAATATTAAGATGCTTCTCCGATCCTTTGGGTATTTCATCCTTTAAGTTTCCCTCTTTTAAAACTCCTTGTTGCGCCTCCTTTATTTGAGTAGTAAAGTTAGTGTGAATCATTATATTCATAGATTTTACTCGAATGGGTTCTCTGTCCTTTCTGCTCAAGGCGTCGGCTACCACATTTGCCTTCCCCGGGTGGTAACGAATCTCAAAATCGTAATCATTCAACAATTCAATCCACCTACGCTGCCTCATATTCAGTTGTTTCTGATTAAATATGTGTTGAAGACTTTTGTGGTCGGTATATATAATACTTTTGACCCCATATAAGTAGTGCCTTCAAGTCTTTAATGCAAAAACAACCGCGCCTAATTCCAAATCATGCGTCGTATAATTCTGTTCGTGAATCTTCAATTGTCTAGACGCATAAGCAATTACTTTCGTTCGTTGCATTAATACACAACCGAGACCTTGCTTTGAGGCATCACAATATATCACAAAATCATCATTCCCTTCAGGTAATGACAATGTAGGTGTCGTAGTTAACTTTTTCTTTAACAATTGAAACGCTTTCTCTTGTTCATCTTTCCATTCAAATTTCTTCCCTTTATGCGTTAATGCATTCAAGGGTTTTGCTATTCTGGAAAATTCTTGGATGAACCTTCTGTAGTAACCAGCTAGTCCTAAAAACTGGTGTATGTGTTTTGGAGTTTTCGAGGTTTCCCACTTTTCAACGGTTTCAATCTTTGCTGGATCCACCTGAATACCTTCTTTGTTCACTATGTGACCGAGGAATTGAACTTCTTCCAACCAAAATGCACACTTTGAAAACTTAGCGTACAATTTTTCTTTTCTCAGCAACTCTAGCACTTTTCTCAAATGTTCTTCGTGCTCTTGATCATTCTTCGAGTAAATAAGTATGTCATCGATGAAAACAATGACAAACTTCTCAAGATATGGCCCACACACTCGGTTCATGAGGTCCATGAACACAGCTGGTGCGTTAGTCAATCCAAACGGCATAACCATAAACTCGTAATGACCGTAACGCGTCCTAAAAGCAGTCTTTGGAATATCATCCTCCTTCACCCGCATTTGATGATATCCAGAACGTAAATCGATCTTCGAATACACAGACGAGCCTTGTAGTTGACCAAATAAGTCGTCGATTCTCGGTAGTGGGTAGCGGTTCTTGATGGTAAGTTTGTTCAACTCTCGGTAGTCGATACACAACCTGAATGTACCATCTTTCTTCTTGACAAACAAAACAGGAGCTCCCCACAGTGATGTGCTTGGTCGAATGAAACCACGCTCTAAAAGTTCCTGTAACTGACTTTGCAGTTCTTTCATCTCGCTGGGTGCGAGTCTGTATGGAGCACGAGCTATTGGTGCAGCTCCTGGTACAAGGTCTATTTGAAATTCAACGGATCGATGTGGGGGTAATCCCGGTAATTCTTTCGGAAATACATCGGGAAATTCTTTTGCGACGGGAACATCACTGATGTTCTTTTCTTCAGGTTTAACTTCCTCGATGTGTACTAGAATGACGTAACAACCTTTTCTTATTAGTTTTTGCGCCTTCAAACTACTAATAAGATTTAATTTTGCGTTGTTCTTTTCTCCGTACACCATTAAAGGTTTTCCTTTTTCACGCATAATGCGAATCGCATTTTTGTAACAAACGACCTCTGCTCTCACCTTTTTCAACCAGTCCATGCCAATTATTACATCAAAACTCCCTAACTCAACTGGTATTAAATTAATTTTAAACGTTTCATCCCCCAGTTTAATTTCTCTCTCCCGACATATATTATCTGCTGAAATTAATTTACCGTTTGATAATTTGAGTAAAAATTTACTATCCAAAGGCGTCAATGGGTAACTTAATTTAACACAAAATTCTCTACTCATATAGCTTCTATCCGCACCTGAATCAAATAAAACATAAGCAGATTTATCGTCAATAAGAAACGTACTCGTAACAAGCTCCGGGTCTTCCGGTGCTTCTGCTGCATTAATATTG
Source organism: Rutidosis leptorrhynchoides (assembly GCF_046630445.1). Classification (NCBI taxonomy): domain Eukaryota; kingdom Viridiplantae; phylum Streptophyta; class Magnoliopsida; order Asterales; family Asteraceae; genus Rutidosis; species Rutidosis leptorrhynchoides. Next base: position 153,346,286 of record NC_092338.1, on the reverse strand, counting down.
AAAACTCTTCCACGGCCCTGCCCATTAGTATTCCCCTGATTCGGGCAATTTCTAATAATGTGGACCGGTTTTCCAGATTTATAACAAACAGCGTTGGTATTACTTGCTCCGACACTATTCGTTCCGGCATTACTTGTTCCGACATTATTTGTTCCTTTAGTTCTATTAAACTTTGGTCCGTAGACCTCACACTTTGTCGCGCTATGACCATTTCTTTTACACCTGTTGTAAAATGTCGTGCAAAACCCCTGATGATTTTCTTCACACCTATGACATGGCTGTTTTTGGTTTTTGTTACCGTTGTTGTTATTGAGGTTGTTGTTGGGATTGTTATTATTGTTGAAACGGTTGTTGTAGTTGTTGTTGTTGTTGTTGTTGGGATGTTTGTTGTAGTTATTGTTAAGATTGTGGTTATTGTTGCGATTGTTGTTGCGGTTGTTGGGATAGTTTTTGTGATTGTGGTTGTAATTTTTGTTGTTGTTGTACTTGTGACTCTTGTCACCGATTTCCTCCCACTTCCTCTTGAGTTGTTTCGTGTTGGCTTCTTCGACCGCCTGCTCTTTAATTCTTCCCTCAATCTGATTTATGAGTTTATGAGCCTTTCGACTTGCCTTCTGTATAGAAGTGGGCTCGTGTGAACTCACATCTTCTTGAATCCTTACTGGTAACCCTTTTACAAACGCGTCGATCTTCTCTTCTTCATCTTCGAATGCTCCCGGACACAATAGGCACAACTCTGTGAATCGTCGTTCATATGTGGTAACGTCAAACCCTTGTGTTCGTAACTCTCTAAGTTCTGCCTTGAGTTTATTGACTTCGTTTCTAGGACGGTACTGCTCGTTCATCAATTGCTTGAATGCCGACCACGGTAGTGCGTAAGCAGCATTTTGTCCTACCTGTTCAAGATAGGTGTTCCACCACGTTAACAAAGTACCTGTGAAGGTATGCATAGCGTACTTAACTTTGTCCTCTTCAGTACACTTATTTATGGTAAACACCGATTCGACTTTCTCGATCCACCGTTTCAATCCAACTGGTCCTTCGGTTCCATCAAATTTCAAAGGTTTGCAGGCAGTGAATTCTTTGTAGGAGCATCCTACACGATTTCTTGCGCCGTTAGCTGCATTGCTAGATTCAGAGTTATTGTTTGTATGTAGCGCAGCCTGTACTGTGGCTATGTTTGTAGCAAGAAAGGTACGAAATTCCTCTTCGCTCATATTCATGGTGTGTCGAGTAGTCGGTGCCATTTCCTTCAAAATAGCCAACTGAATCGAGTTAATCATACAGAATATTAAGAGTAGTCAATAGTATTTCATAGCATAATATGAACTCATTTATAAAAGCTTTTTCTTCATATTAGCGTTTTATAAGTTTAAATTCGGGTACTACCTACCCGTTAAGTTCATACTTAGTAGCTAATATACAATTCAACTACTACAATTCCATATGAAAAACTGATTATAATAATATATCACATACAAATATTCTTCAAACTTACAACTTCGCTATATATTACATATAACATGAAATATAGTACACTTTGATACAGGACAGTTTTGGAAGATAAACCTAGTTAATAAGCAAGTTGTTCAGCAAAGGAAATAAAGACACATAGTTCATAAGTCCAGAAACAAGTCATGCATTCTGGTTTTACTAAGACGACTTCCATCCTTGGTCTTGTGGAAAATAACCGTTATGACCATTGGCTAGGCTGCATGTTGTAATGTCGTCAAAAGGACGAGGGTTTCGTAATGTCCAACAGCCCCGTAATAATCTAAAAACCTTGTTTCTCACCCCAACTACTGAATCCGTCACTTGTGGGAAGATCTTATTTAAAAGCTGCAATCCGATGTTCTTTTTCTCACTTCGGTAAGAAGCGAACATCACTAACCCGTATGCATAACATGCTTCTTTATGTTGCATGTTAGAAGCTCTTTCTAATTCACGAAATCCTATGTTGGGATATGTTGAGTCAAAATAGGTTCTTAACCCGTAGCGTAAAATTACATTTGGGTTCCCCGCATTTAATGCTTTAAAGAAAACACGGCGTAACTTACGGTCTCCCCAATGTGATATACCCCACCTATCAAAGGAAAGCCTTTTATAAACTAAGGCATTTCTGGAAAGTCTTTCAAATTTTTGACAAGTTAATTTCGCCATAACTAAATGTGCTGATGAATTCTGACCGACTCTAGACAAGATTTCCTCAATCATATCCTCTGGTAGGTCTTCTAAAATATTCGGTTGTCTACCCTTAACGTCCATTTTGTTTTTATACTATAAAATAGACAAGGATTAGATTCGTAAAAGATAATTAACAAACAATACAAGCAATTTTTACATAGAACATAAAAGTACAAGCACACTACAATACATATAATATACAACATGATTACAACCCTCTAATCTGAATCACTGGTTTCTTCTTCTTCAGACTTGGTTCGTTTTCCTAATTTTCTAGGAATATATGGTGTTCCTCTAATATGAGCTGTCGTTTTCCACAATGGTTTAGAAAAACCTGGTGGTTTACAGGTTCCCGGGTCATTGTTACATTTTAGGAAATACGGATGTTGCCGATACATATAAAGTTCATCGGGGTTGGAATCGGGTTTCTCTATTTTTATACTTTTTCCCTTATTATTTTCTTTCGCTTTATTAAATTGGGTCGAGGTAATTTCTATAACATCATCGGAATCCTCATCGGGATCCGATTCATCGGAAAATTGGTAATCTTCACAATATTTTGCTTCCTCGGCGGAAACACCATTAACCATTATTAACTTTGGTCTGTTGGTTGAGGATTTTCTTTTATTTAATCGATTTACTATAGGTATCAATATTTCTTCCTCCGGAACCTCTTCTTCTTCCAGTTCCTCCTCTTCTGGTTCCTCCTCTTCCGGTTCCTCCTCTTCCGGTTCCTCCTCTTCCGGTTCCTCCTCTTCCGGTTCCTCTTCTTCCGGTTCCTCTTCGGGAATTTGTGAATCTTCCCAAAATATATTCGACTCTTCATTATTATTAGGTGAATCGATGGGATTTCTACTAGTGGTAGACATCTATCACACAATATCAAACACATTAAGAGGTTAATATATCACATAATATTTACATGTTAATAATACATAGTTTCCAACAAAAGTGTTAAGCAATCGTTTTTAAAGAAAACACGGTCGAAGTCCAGACTCACTAATGTATCCTAACAAACTCGATAAGACCCACTAATGCAAACTTCTGGTTCTCTAAGACCAACGCTCAGATACCAACTGAAATGTCCCGTTCATATTGATTATAAACGTTCCATATTAATTGATTTCGTATCGAAGTTTTGACCTTTATATGAGACGTTTTTTCAAAGACTGCATTCATTTTTAAAACAACCATAACCTTTATTTTATCGATAAAGGTTTAAAAAGCATTACGTAGATTATCAAATAATGATAATCTAAAATATACCGTTTACACACGACCATTACATAATGGTTTACAATAAGAATATATTACATCAAAAATAAGTTTCTTGAATGCAGTTTTTACATAATATCATACAAGCATGGACTCCAAATCTTGTCCTTATTTTAGTATGCAACAGCGGAAGCTCTTAATAATCATCTGAGAATAAACATGCTTAAAACGTCAACAAAAATTTTGGTGAGTTATAGGTTTAACCTATATATTATCAAATCATAATAATAGACCACAAGAGTTCATATTTCAATACACATCCCATACATTGAGATAAAAATCATTCATATGGTGAACACCTGGTAACCGACATTAACAAGATGCATATAAGAATATCCTCTATCATTCCGGGAAATCCTTCGGACATGATAAAACAACATTGAAGTACTAAAGCATCCGGTACTTTGGATGGGGTTCGTTAGGCCCAATAGATCTATCTTTAGGATTCGCGTCAATTATTAGATCAGTTTACTAATTCTTACGTTACCAAGCAAAAGGGGCATATTCGGCTTCGATCATTCACCCATATAATGTAGTTTCATTTACTTGTGTCTATTTCATAAAACATTTATAAACTGCATGTATTCTCATCCCAAAATATTAGATTTTAAAAGTGGGACTATAACTCACTTTCACAGATTTTTACTTCGTCGGGAAGTAAGACTTGGCCACTGGCCGATTCACGAACCTATAACAAATATGTACATATATATCAAAGTATGTTCAAAATATATTTACAACATTTTTAATACGTTTTAATGTTTTAAGTTTATTAAGTCAGTTGTCCTCGTTAGTAACCTACAACTAGTTATCCACAATTAGATGTGCAGAAATAAATCGATATATATTATCTTGAATCAATCCACGACCCAGTGTATACATGTCTCAGGCTAGATCACAACTCAAAGTATATATACATTTGGAATCAACCTCAACCCTGTATAGCTAACTCCAACATTACTGCATATAGAGTGTCTATGGTTATTCCAAATAATATTCACAACATTATTGCATATATTGTATATTATGTAATCTTAAGATACCATAGACATCTATATATATTTCGGAACAACCATAGACACTCTATATGTGAATGTTGGAGTTAGCTATACAGGGTTGAGGTTGATTCCAAAATATATATATAGTTTGAGTTGTGATCAATACTGAGATACGTATACACTGGGTCGTGGATTGATTCAAGATAATATTTATCGATTTATTTCTGTACATCTAACTGTGGACAACTAGTTGTAGGTTACTAACGAGGACAGCTGACTTAATAAACTTAAAACATCAAAATGTATTAAAAGTATTGTAAATATATTTTGAACATACTTTGATATATATGTATATATTGTTATAGGTTCGTGAATCAACCAGTGGCCAAGTCTTACTTCCCGACGAAGTAAAAATCTGTGAAGGTGAGTTATAGTCCCACTTTTAAAATCTAATATTTTTGGGATGAGAATACATGCAGGTTTTATAAATGATTTACAAAATAGACACAAGTACGTGAAACTACATTCTATGGTTGAATTATATAAATCGAATATGCCCCTTTTTATTAAGTCTGGTAATCTAAGAATTAGGGAACAGACACCCTAATTGACGCGAATCCTAAAGATAGATCTATTGGGCCTAACAAACCCCATCCAAAGTACCGAATGCTTTAGTACTTCGAAATTTATATCATATCCGAAGGGTGTCCCGGAATGATGGGGATATTCTTATATATGCATCTTGTTAATGTCGATTACCAGGTGTTCACCATATGAATGATTTTTATCTCTATGTATGGGATGTGTATTGAAATATGAAATCTTGTGGTCTATTGTTACGATTTGATATATATAGGTTAAACCTATAACTCACCAACATTTTTGTTGACGTTTAAAGCATGTTTATTCTCAGGTGAATACTAAGAGCTTCCGCTGTTGCATACTAAAATAAGGACAAGATTTGGAGTCCATGTTTGTATGATATTGTGTAAAAACTGCATTCAAGAAACTGATTTCGATGTAACATATTTGTATTGTAAACCATTATGTAATGGTCTTGTGTAACCAGGATATTTTAGATTATCATTATTTGATAATCTACGTAAAGATTTTTAAACCTTTATTTATGAAATAAAGGTTATGGTTTGTTTTAAAATGAATGCAGTCTTTGAAAAACGTCTCATATAGAGGTCAAAACCTCGCAACGAAATCAATTAATATGGAACGTTTTTAATCAATAAGAACGGGACATTTCAGTTGGTATCCGAGTGTTAGTCTTAGAGAACCAGAAAATTTGCATTAGTGTGTCTTATCGAGTTTGTTAGGATGCATTAGTGAGTCTGGACTTCGACCGTGTTTTCTTTAAAAATGATTGCTTAACATTCTTGTTGGAAACTATATATTATTAACATGTATATATTATGTGATATATTAATCTCTAAACATGTTTGATATTGTGTGATAGATGTCTACCTCTAGCACAAATCCCATTGACTCACCTAATAATAACGAAGAGTCGAATATTTATTGGACTGATTCACAAGTTTCCGAAGAAGAACCGGAAGAAGAATCAGAACCGGAAGAAGAATCAGAACCGGAAGAGGAGGAACCGGAGGAGGAAATAGAACCGGTGGGGGAAATAATAAAACGGTTAAGTAAAAGAAAATCCTCAACCAACCGACCAAGGTTAATTATGGTCAATGGTGTTTCCGCCAAGGAAGCAAAATATTAGGAGGATTACCAATTCTCCGATGAATCGGATTCCGACGAGAATTCCGATGATGTTATAGAAATTACCCCAACTGAATTTAAAAAGGCAAAAGAAAATAATAAGGGAAAGGGCATAAAAATAGAGAAATCTAATTGCAACCCCGATGAACTTTATATGTATCGTCAACCCCCAAAGTCCTTATGTTGTAACAATGACCCGGGAACCTCTAAACCACCAGGTTTTTCTAAACCGTTGTGGAAAACGACAGCTAGTATTAGGGGAACATCATATATCCCTAGAAACTTGGCAAAACGAACCAAAACCGAAGAAGAAGAAACGAGCGAGTCGGAATAAGATAGTTGTATTCGTATGGTGTAATATATGTAATATAGTGTGCTTATGCTTTATGATATATGTAAAAATTGCTTGTATTAATAAGTATTTTTTTATGAATCTAACTCTTGTCTATTTTAGAGTATAAAAACACAAAATGGGTAGACAACCCAATATTTTAAGAGACCTACCCGGAGACATGATCGATGAAATCTTGTCTAGAGTCGGTCAGAATTCTTCAGCACAACTATTTACGGCAAAATCAGTTTGTAAGACATTCGAAGAACGTTCCAAGAATGCCTTGGTTTATAAGAGACTTTCGTTTGAAAGATGGGGGATATCACATTGGGAAACCCATAAGTTACGATGTGTTTACTTTGACGCATATATTGCGGGGAACCCAAGTGCTATTTTACGCAACGGGTTAAGAAATTATTTTGACTCAATGTATCCGAACATAGGACTTCATGATTTAGAAAAAGCGGCTAACATGCAACATAAAGAAGCATGTTATGCTTACGGGTTAGTAATGTTCGCTTCTCACCAAAGTGAGAACAAGAACATCGGGCTACAACTATTAAACAAAACATTTCCACAAGTAACGGACTCAGTAGTTGGGGTGAGAAACAAGGTTTTTAGATTGTTACGGGACTGTTGGACATTACGTAACCCTCGTCCCTTTGACGACGTTACAACACACTGTCTTATCAACGGCCAAAACGGTTATGTTCCACAAGACCAAGGATGGGAAGTAGTCCTAGTAAAACCAGAATGCATGACTTGTTTCTGGACGTATGAATTACGTGTCTTTGTTGCCTTTGCTGAACGACTTGTGTACTAGCTAGAATTATCTTCACAACTATCTTGTATCAAAGTTATTGTGTGCTATATTTCATGCTTTGTGTAAAATAAGCGGTATCGTAAGTTTCTAAAATATTGTATAAAAGTTTGAACGCGAAATATTATTATAATCAGTTTTTCATATAGAATTGTATATTAGCTACTAAGTATGAACTTAACGGGTAGGTACTACCCGAATTTAAACTTATAAAACGCTAATATGAAGAAAAAGCTTTTATAAATGAGTTCATATTATGCTACGAAATACTATTAACTACTCTTAATATTCTGTATGATTAACTTGTTCCATTTGACTATTTTGAAGGAAATGGCACCGACTACTCGACACACCGTGAATATGAATGAAGAGGAATTCCGTACTTTTCTAGCTTCAGACATAGCCGCAGTACAGGCTGCGCTACATACCAACAATAACCTTGGATCTAGTAGTACAGGAAATCGTGTAGGATGCACCTACAAAGAATTCACTGCCTGCAAACCTTTGGAATTTGATGGAACCGAAGGACCGATCGAATTGAAACGGTGGACCGAGAAGGTCGAATCGGTGTTTGCCACAAGTAAGTGTACTGAAGAGGACAAAGTGAAGTACGCTATGCATACCTTCACAGGTTCTGCGTTAACATGGTGGAATACCTATCTAGAGCAAGTGGGACAAGATGATGCTTACGCACTACCGTGGTCAGCATTCAAGCACTTAATGAACGAGAAGTACCGTCCCAGAACCGAGGTCAATAAGCTCAAGACAGAACTTAGAGGGTTACGAACCCAAGGATTTGATATTACCACGTACGAAAGACGATTCACAGAATTATGCCTATTGTGTCCAGGAGCGTTCGAAGATGAGGAAGAGAAGATCGACGCGTTTGTGAAAGGATTACCGGAAAGAATCCAAGAAGATATAAGTTCACACGAGGCCACCTCCATACAACAGGCATGTAGAATGGCTCACAAACTAGTGAACCAGATTGAAGAAATAATTAAAGAACAGACTGCTGAAGAGGCCAATGTGAAGCAAGTCAAAAGAAAGTGGGAGGAAAACGGTGATAAGAATCACCAATACAACAACAACAACAATTACAACAATAATTGCAACAATTATCCCAACAATCGCAACATCAATCGCAACTACAACAAACGGCCCAACAACAACAACAACAACAACAACAACAGCAACTACAACAATCATCCCAACAATAATAACAACCGCAACAACAACAACAATCAGAAGCAGCTATGCCAAAGGTGTGAAAAGTATCACTCGGGGTTCTGCACCAAATTTTGCAACAAGTGTAAAAGAAATGGTCATAGCGCGGTGAAGTGTGAGGTCTACGGACCAAGGGTTAACAGAACAAAAGGAAGAAATGGTGTCGGAACGAGTAATGGCGGAGCAAGTAGTGTCGGAGCAAGTTATGCCAATGTAGTTTGTTATAAATGTGGAAAATCAGGCCACATTATTAGAAATTGCCCGAACCAGGAGAACACGAATGGACAAGGCCGCGGAAGAGTTTTCAATATTAATGCGGCAGAGGCACAGGAAGACCCGGAGCTTGTTACGGGTACGTTTCTTATTGACAATAAATCTGCTTATGTTTTATTTGATTCGGGTGCGGATAGAAGCTATATGAGTAGAGATTTTTGTGCTAAATTAAGTTGTCCATTGACACCGTTGGATAGTAAATTTTTACTCGAATTAGCAAACGGTAAATTAATTTCAGCAGATAATATATGCCAGAATCGAGAAATTAAACTGGGTAGCGAAATATTTAAGATTGACTTGATACCAGTAGAGTTAGGGAGTTTTGATGTGATAATCGGTATGGACTGGTTGAAAGAAGTGAAAGCAGAGATCGTTTGTTACAAAAATGCAATTCGCTTTATACGAGAAAAAGGAAAACCCTTAATGGTGTACGGAGAAAAGGGCAACACGAAGCTACATCTTATTAGTAATTTGAAGGCACAAAAACTAATAAGAAAAGGTTGCTATGCTGTTCTAGCACACGTCGAGAAAGTACAAACTGAAGAAAAGAGCATCAATGATGTTCCCATTGCAAAAGAATTTCCCGATGTATTTCCGAAAGAATTACCGGGATTACCCCCACATCGATCCGTTGAATTTCAAATAGATCTTGTACCAGGAGCTGCACCAATAGCTCATGCTCCTTACAGACTCGCACCCAGCGAGATGAAAGAACTGCAAAGCCAATTACAAGAACTTTTAGAGCGTGGTTTCATTCGACCAAGCACATCGCCGTGGGGAGCTCCTGTTTTGTTTGTCAAGAAGAAAGATGGTACATTCAGGTTGTGTATCGACTACCGAGAGTTGAACAAACTTACCATCAAAAACCGCTACCCACTACCGAGAATCGACGACTTATTTGATCAACTACAAGGCTCGTCTATTTATTCAAAGATTGACTTATGTTCCGGGTATCATCAAATGCGGGTGAAAGAAGATGATATTCCAAAGACTGCTTTCAGAACACGTTACGGTCATTACGAGTTTATGGTCATGCCGTTTGGTTTAACTAATGCACCAGCTGTGTTCATGGACCTTATGAACCGAGTGTGTGTACCATACCTTGACAAGTTTGTCATTGTTTTCATTGATGACATACTTATTTACTCAAAGAATGACCAAGAACACGGTGAACATTTGAGAAAGGTGTTAGAAGTATTGAGGAAGGAAGAATTGTACGCTAAGTTTTCAAAGTGTGCATTTTGGTTGGAAGAAGTTCAATTCCTCGGTCACATAGTGAACAAAGAAGGTATTAAGGTGGATCCGGCAAAGATAGAAACTGTTGAAAAGTGGGAAACCCCGAAAACTCCGAAACACATACGCCAGTTTTTAGGACTAGCTGGTTACTACAGAAGGTTCATCCAAGACTTTTCCAGAATAGCAAAACCCTTGACTGCATTAACGCATAAAGGGAAGAAATTTGAATGGAAGGATGAACAAGAGAAAGCGTTTCAGTTATTGAAGAAAAAACTAACTACGGCACCTATATTGTCATTGCCTGAAGGGAATGATGATTTTGTGATTTATTGTGACGCATCAAAGCAAGGTCTCGGTTGTGTATTAATGCAACGAACGAAGGTGATTGCTTATGCGTCTAGACAATTGAAGATTCACGAACAAAATTATACGACGCATGATTTGGAATTAGGCGCGATTGTTTTTGCATTAAAGACTTGGAGGCACTACTTATATGGGGTCAAAAGTATTATATATACCGACCACAAAAGTCTTCAGCACATATTTAATCAGAAACAACTGAATATGAGGCAGCGTAGGTGGATTGAATTGTTGAATGATTACGACTTTGAGATTCGTTACCACCCGGGGAAGGCAAATGTGGTAGCCAATGAAATGTCCCGTTCTTATTGATTAAAAACGTTCCATATTAATTGATTTCGTTGCGAGGTTTTGACCTCTATATGAGACGTTTTTCAAAGACTTCATTCATTTTAAAACAAACCATAACCTTTATTTCATCAATAAAGGTTTAAAAAGCTTTACGTAGATTATCAAATAATGATAATCTAAAATATCCTGTTTACACACAACCATTACATAATGGTTTACAATACAAATATGTTACAACAAAATAAGTTTCTTGAATGCAGTTTTTACACAATATCATACAAGCATGGACTCCAAATCTCGTCCTTATTTAAGTATGTGACAGCGGAAGCTCTTAATAATCACCTGAGAATAAACATGCTTAAAACGTCAACAAAAATGTTGGTGAGTTATAGGTTTAACCTATATATATCAAATCATAATAATAGACCACAAGATTTCATATTTCAATACACATCTCATACATAGAGATAAAAATTATTCATATGGTGAACACCTGGTAACCGACATTAACAAGATGCATATATAAGAATATCCCCATCATTCCGGGACACCCTTCGGATATGATATAAATTTTGAAGTACTAAAGCATCCGGTACTTTGGATGGGGTTTGTTAGGCCCAATAGATCTATCTTTAGGATTCGCGTCAATTAGGGTGTCTGTTCCCTAATTCTTAGATTAGCAGACTTAATAAAAAGGGGCATATTCGATTTCGATAATTCAACCATAGAATGTAGTTTCGCGTACTTGTGTCTATTTTGTAAATCATTTATAAAACCTGCATGTATTCTCATCCCAAAAATATTAGATTTTAAAAGTGGGACTATAACTCACTTTCACATATTTTTACTTCGTCGGGAAGTAAGACTTGGCCACTGGTTGATTCACGAACCTATAACAATATATACATATATATCAAAGTATGTTCAAAATATATTTAAAACACTTTTAATATATTTTGATGTTTTAAGTTTATTAAGTCAGCTGTCCTCGTTAGTAACCTACAACTAGTTGTCCACAGTTAGATGTACAGAAATAAATTGATAAATATTATCTTGAATTAATCCACGACCCAGTGTATACGTATCTCAGTATTGATCACAACTCAAACTATATATATTTTGGAATCAACCTCAACCCTGTATAGCTAACTCCAACATTCACATATAGAGTGTCTATGGTTGTTCCGAAATATATATAGATGTGTCGACATGATAGGTCGAAACATTGTATACGTGTCTATGGTATCTCAAGATTACATAATATACAATACAAGTTGATTAAGTTATGGTTGGAATAGATTTGTTACCAATTTGGAATAGATTTGTTACCAATTTTCACGTAGCTAAAATGAGAAAAATTATCCAATTTTGTTTTACCCATAACTTCTTCATTTTAAATCCGTTTTGAGTGAATCAAATTGCTATGGTTTCATTTTGAACTATATTTTATGAATCTAAACAGAAAAAGTATAGGTTTATAGTCAGAAAAATAAGTTAAAAGTCATTTTTGTAAAGGTAGTCATTTCAGTCGAAAGAACGACGTCTAGATGACCATTTTAGAAAACATACTTCCACTTTGAGTTTAACCATAATTTTTGGATATAGTTTCATGTTCATAATAAAAATCATTTTCTCAGAATAACATCTTTTAAATCAAAGTTTATCATAGTTTTTAATTAACTAACCCAAAACAGCCCGCGGTGTTACTACGACGGCTTAAATCCGGTTTTACGGTGTTTTTCGTGTTTCCAGGTTTTAAATCATTAAGTTAGCATATCATATAGATATAGAACATGTGTTTAGTTGATTTTAAAAGTCAAGTTAGAAGGATTAACTTTTGTTTGCGAACAAGTTTAGAATTAACTAAACTATGTTCTAGTGATTACAAGTTTAAACCTTCGAATAAGATAGCTTTATATGTATGAATCGAATGATGTTATGAACATCATTACTACCTTAAGTTCCTTGGATAAACCTACTGGAAAAGAGAAAAATGGATCTAGCTTCAACGGATCTTTGGATGGCTCGAAGTTCTTGAAGCAGAATCATGACACGAAAACAAGTTCAAGTAAGATCATCACTTGAAATAAGATTGTTATAGTTATAGAAATTGAACCAAAGTTTGAATATGATTATTAACTTGTATTAGAATGATAACCTACTATAAGAAACAAAGATTTCTTGAGGTTGGATGATCACCTTACAAGATTGGAAGTGAGCTAGCAAACTTGAAAGTATTCTTGATTTTATGTAACTAGAACTTGTAGAATTTATGAAGAACACTTAGAACTTGAAGATAGAACTTGAGAGAGATCAATTAGATGAAGAAAATTGAAGAATTAAAGTGTTTGTAGGTGTTTTTGGTCGTTGGTGTATGGATTAGATATAAAGGATATGTAATTTTGTTTTCATGTAAATAAGTCATGAATGATTACTCATATTTTTGTAATTTTATGAGATATTTCATGCTATTTGCCAAATGATGGTTCCCACATGTGTTAGGTGACTCACATGGGCTGCTAAGAGCTGATCATTGGAGTATATATACTAATAGTACATACATCTAAAAGCTGTGTATTGTACGAGTACGAATACGGATGCATACGAGTAGAATTGTTGATGAAACTGAACGAGGATGTAATTGTAAGCATTTTTGTTAAATAGAAGTATTTTGATAAGTGTATTGAAGTCTTTCAAAAGTGTATAAATACATATTAAAACACTACATGTATATACATTTTAACTGAGTCGTTAAGTCATCGTTAGTCGTTACATGTAAGTGTTGTTTTGAAACTTTTAGGTTAACGATCTTGTTAAATGCTGTTAACCCAATGTTTATAATATCAAATGAGATTTTAAATTATTATATTATCATGATATTATCATGTATGAATATCTCTTAATATGATATATATCCATTAAATGTCTATACAACGATAATCGTTATATATATGTCTCGTTTAAAAATCATTAAGTTAGTAGTCTTGTTTTTACATATGTAGTTCATTTTTAATATACTTAATGATATGTTTACTTATCATAGTATCATTTTAACTATATATATATATCCATATATATGTCATCATATAGTTTTTACAAGTTTTAACGTTCGTGAATCACCGGTCAACTTGGGTGGTCAATTGTCTATATGAAACATATTTCAATTAATCAAGTCTTAAGTTTAACATGTTGGAAACATTTAATCATGTAAATATAAATCTCAATTAATATATATAAACATGGAAAAGTTCGGGTCACTACAGTACCTACCCGTTAAATAAATTTCGTCCCGAAATTTTAAGCTGTTGAAGGTGTTGACGAATCTTCTGGAAATAGATGCGGGTATTTCTTCTTCATCTGATCTTTACACTCCCAGGTGAACTCGGGTCCTCTACAAGCATTCCATAGAACCTTAACAATTGGTATCTTGTTTTGCTTAAGTCTTTTAACCTCACGATCCATTATTTCGACGGGTTCTTCGATGAATTGAAGTTTTTCGTTGATTTGGATTTCATCTAACGGAATAGTGAGATCTTCTTTAGCAAAACATTTCTTCAAATTCGAGACGTGGAAAGTGTTATGTACAGCCGCGAGTTGTTGAGGTAACTCAAGTCAGTAAGCTACTGGTCCGACACGATCAATAATCTTGAATGGTCCAATATACCTTGGATTTAATTTCCCTCGTTTACCAAATCGAACAACGCCTTTCCAAGGTGAAACTTTAAGCATGACCATCTCTCCAATTTCAAATTCTATATCTTTTCTTTTAATGTCAGCGCAGCTCTTTTGTCGACTTTGGGCGGTTTTCAACCGTTGTTGAATTTGGATGATCTTCTCGGTAGTTTCTTGTATAATCTCCGGACCCGTAATCTGTCTATCCCCCACTTCACTCCAACAAATCGGAGACCTGCACTTTCTACCATAAAGTGCTTCAAACGGTGCCATCTCAATGCTTGAATGCTAGCTGTTGTTGTAGGAAAATTCTGCTAACGGTAGATGTCGATCCCAACTGTTTCCGAAATCAATAACACATGCTCGTAGCATGTCTTCAAGCGTTTGTATCGTCCTTTCGCTCTGCCCATCAGTTTGTGGATGATAGGTAGTACTCATGTCTAGACGAGTTCCTAATGCTTGCTGTAATGTCTGCCAGAATCTTGAAATAAATCTGCCATCCCTATCAGAGATAATAGAGATTGGTATTCCATGTCTGGAGATGACTTCCTTCAAATACAGTCGTACTAACTTCTACATCTTGTCATCTTCTCTTATTGGCAGGAAGTGTGCTGATTTGGTGAGACGATCAACTATTACCCAAATAGTATCAAAACCACTTGTAGTCCTTGGAAATTTAGTGATGAAATCCATGGTAATGTTTTCCCATTTCCATTCCGGGATTTCGGGTTGTTGAAGTAGACCTGATGGTTTCTGATGCTCAGCTTTGACCTTAGAACACGTCAAACATTCTCCTACGTATTTAGCAACATCGGCTTTCATACCCGGCCACCAAAAATGTTTCTTGAGATCCTTGTACATCTTCCCCATTCCAGGATGTATTGAGTATCTAGTTTTATGAGCTTCTCTAAGTACCATTTCTCTCATATCTCCAAATTTTGGTACCCAAATCCTTTCAGCCCTATACCGAGTTCCGTCTTCCCGAATATTAAGATGCTTCTCCGATCCTTTGGGTATTTCATCCTTTAAATTTCCCTCTTTCAAAACTCCTTGTTGCGCCTCCTTTATTTGAGTAGTAAGGTTATTATGAATCATTATATTCATAGATTTTACTCGAATGGGTTCTCTGTCCTTCCTGCTCAAGGCATCGGCTACCACATTTGCCTTCCCCGGGTGGTAACGAATCTCAAAGTCCTAATCATTCAATAATTCAATCCACCTACGTTGCCTTATATTCAGTTGTTTCTGATTAAATATGTGTTGAAGACTTTTGTGGTCGGTATATATAATGCTTTTGACCCCATATAAGTAGTGCCTCCAAGTCTTTAATGCAAAAACAACCGCGCCTAATTCCAAATCATGCGTCGTATAATTTTGTTCGTGAATCTTCAATTGTCTAGACGCATAAGCAATCACCTTCATTCATTGCATTAATACACAACCGAGACCTTGCTTTGATGCGTCACAATAAATCACAAAATCATCATTCCCTTCAGACAATGACAATATAGGTGCCGTAGTTAGCTTTTTCTTCAATAACTGAAACGTTTTCTCTTGTTCATCATTCCATTCAAATTTCTTCCCTTTATGCGTTAATGCAGTCAAGGGTTTTGCTATTCTGGAAAAGTCTTGGATGAACCTTCTTTAGTAACCGGCTAGTCCTAAAAACTGGCGTATGTGTTTCGGTGTTTTCGGGGTTTCCCACTTTTCAACAGTTTCTATCTTTGCCGGATCCACCTTAATACCTTCTTTGTTCACTATGTGACCGAGGAATTGAACTTCTTCCAACCAAAATGCACACTTTGAAAACTTAGCGTACAATTCTTCCTTCCTCAATACTTCTAACACCTTTCTCAAATGTTCACCGTGTTCTTGGTCATTCTTTGAGTAAATAAGTATGTCATCAATGAAAACAATGACAAACTTGTCAAGGTATGGTCCACACACTCGGTTCATAAGGTCCATGAACACAGCTGGTGCATTAGTTAAACCAAACGGCATGACCATAAACTCGTAATGACCGTAACGTGTTCTGAAAGCAGTCTTTGGAATATCATCTTCTTTCACCCGCATTTGATGATACCCGGAACATAAGTCAATCTTTGAATAAACAGACGAGCCTTGTAGTTGATCAAATAAGTCGTCGATTCTCGGTAGTGGGTAGCGGTTTTTGATGGTAAGTTTGTTCAACTCTCGGTAGTCGATACACAACCTGAATGTACCATCTTTCTTCTTGACAAACAAAACAGGAGCTCCCCACGGCGATGTGCTTGGTCGAATGAAACCACGCTCTAAAAGTTCTTGTAATTGGCTTTGCAGTTCTTTCATCTCGCTGGGTACGAGTCTGTAAGGAGCACGAGCTATTGGTGCAGCTCCTGGTACAAGATCTATTTGAAATTCAACGGATCGATGTGGGGGTAATCCCGGTAATTCTTTCGGAAATACATCGGGAAATTCTTTTGCAATGGGAACATCATTGATGCTCTTTTCTTCAGTTTGTACTTTCTCGACGTGTGCTAGAACAGCATAGCAACCTTTTCTTATTAGTTTTTGTGCCTTCAAATTACTAATAAGATGTAGCTTCGTGTTGCCCTTTTCTCCGTACACCATTAAGGGTTTTCCTTTTTCTCGTATAATGCGAATTGCATTTTTGTAACAAACGATCTCTACTTTCACTTCTTTCAACCAGTCCATACCGATTATCACATCAAAACTCCCTAACTCTACTGGTATCAAATCAATCTTAAATGTTTCGCTAACCAGTTTAATTTCTCGATTCCGACATATATTATCTGCTGAAATTAATTTACCATTTGCTAATTCGAGTAAAAATTTACTATCCAAAGGCGTCAATGGACAACTTAATTTAGTACAAAAATCTCTACTCATATAGCTTCTATCCGCACCCGAATCAAATAAAACGTAAGCAGATTTATTATCAATAAGAAACGTACCCGTAACAAGCTCCGGGTCTTCCTGTGCCTCTGCCGCATTAATATTGAAAACTCTTCCGCGGACTTGTCCATTCGTGTTCTCTTGGTTCGGGCAATTTCTAATAATGTGGCCCGGTTTTCCACATTTATAACAAACTACATTGGCATAACTTGCTCCGAAACTACTTGCTCCGCCATTACTCGTTCCGACACCATTTGTTCCTTTCGTTCTATTAACCCCTGGTCCGTAGACCTCACACTTCGCCGCGCTATGACCACTTTTTTCTACACTTGTTGCAAAATTTGGTGCAGAACCCCGAGTGATACTTTTCACACCTTTGGCATAGCTGCTTCTGATTGTTGTTGTTGTTGCGGTTATTATTGTTATTGGGATGATTATTGTAGTTTCTGTTGTTGTTGTTGTTGTTGTTGGGCCGTTTGTTGTAGTTGCGATTGATGTTGCGATTGTTGGGATAATTGTTGCGATTATTGTTGTAATTGCTGTTGTTGGTGTATTGGTGATTCTTATCACCGTTTTTCTCCCACTTTCTTTTGACTTGCTTCACATTGGCCTCTTCAGCAGTCTATTCTTTAATTCTTTCTTCAATCTGGTTTACTAGTTTGTGAGCCATTCTACATGCCTGTTGTATGGAGGCGGGCTCGTGTGAACTTATATCTTCTAGGATTCTTTCCGGTAATCCTTTCACAAACGCGTCGATCTTCTCTTCCTCATCTTCGAATGCTCCCGGACACAATAGGCACAATTCTGTGAATCGTCTTTCGTACGTGGTAATATCAAATCCTTGGGTTCGTAACCCTCTAAGTTCTGTCTTGAGCTTATTGACCTCGGTTCTGGGATGGTACTTCTCGTTCATCAAGTGCTTGAATGCTGACCACGGTAGTGCGTACGCATCGTCTTGTCCCACTTGCTCTAGATAGGTATTCCACCATGTTAATGCAGAACCTGTTGAAAGGACCCGTTCATATACATTATAAACGATTCACAATAGTTGATTACATCGCGAGGTATTTTGACCTCTATATGATACATTTTACAAACATTGCATTCGTTTTTAAAAGACAAACTTTCTTTACAACGAAAGTTGACGGCATGCACACCATTTCTTAACATATCCAACTATAATTGACATAATAATAATCTTGATGAACTCAATGACTTGAATGCAACATCTTTCAAAATATGCCATGAATGACTCCAAGTTATATCCTTAAAATGAGCTAATGCACAGCGAAAGATTTCTTTAATACCTGAGAATAAACATGCTTTAAAGTGTCAACCAAAAGGTTGGTGAGTTCATAGGTTTATCATAAGAATCATTTCAATATATTAATAGACCACAAGATTTCCGTTTATAAATATATGTACACTCGCAAGTGTATAAGAGTATTCTATAAATTGTAGGCACCCGGTAACAAGCCTTAACGTTCATGTTTTACCCTCTGAAGTACACCAGATCAGGTGTGTTTAAAATAACCTTGAAGTACTAAAGCATCCCATAGTCAGGATGGGGTTTGTCAGGCCCAATAGATCTATCTTTAGGATTCGCGCCTACCGTACTTAGACAAGTAGTTTAATGTTACCAAGCTAAGGGTATATTTCTGGTTTAAACCCACGTAGAATTAGTTTTAGTACTTGTGCCTATTTCGTAAAACATTTATAAAAAAACAGCGCATGTATTCTCAGTCCCAAAAATATATATAAAAGGGAGCAAATGAAACTCACCATACAGTATTTCGTAGTAAAAATACATATAACGTCATTTAACAAGTGCAAGGTTGGCCTCGGATTCACGAACCTATATTAATTATATATATTTATATGTTGGTCAATATTTGTCTAACAATTTTTGGTCAAGTCATAGTGTACCACAATCCTAATGCTCGAGACTAATATGCAAAAGTCAACAAAAGTCAACTTGACCCAAAATGACTTCTAAAATTTATATGTGTTTATTATATAACTTAACTATAGTCGTTTTATATGTTTAAATATATTTATTAGATTTTATAATAATAAAAGTCATTTATTTATAAAAATTTATATTAACATTTATATATGATAAAATATACTTTTATATATCTTAAGTAGTAAAATTTATAAAGTTCACTTAATATCTTAAAACTATAGTGGTAAGTATTATTAATGTAATTATATTACGCGTGGTGAAAAATATCTTTGTATCCCCCATTTATTTGATAAAATAATATTGATCATAATAATAATAAGTAAAAGTTGTATTATTTTGTAATAATAATTATTATTATTCTATAAAAAAATAACAATATTTATATTTACTAAAAATGTTATTATGATAAAATGATAATACTAACATAATAGTAATAATGATATTTTATAATAACAATGATATTTCTATTAAAATAATAACGACGATAGTAATAATAATCATTTTAACAATAATACTAAAATTCAGTTGACTATAACTTCAAATCCGTTCATCGAAACCATTCGATATCTAAATGAAAAGTTCTTAATTTTTCGCTAGCTTTCCAATGACATGCATATCATATACCCTATCTCAGTAGCATATGTATCTAATTCAGGATTCAACAAACCTATCTAAGGACAATATCGAATGTACAAGCATGCATAATCCTATATACTCGAGCACTAGTCAGGGATACACTATTGATATATAAAAGTTAAGTTATGAGTGCTCACGTATCAATATTGAGATTCAATATTGCAGGAAAGTACGTAGACGCAACGGAGATGATAAACACTAGATTGACCTCACGAGCATACCCATGAACCATACCCATCACCTCCATAGCTATAACCCATAATTTCCTTAGCTTCGACTCATTCAAAAAACTATTTTGAAATCACTCGGACATCACTCCATCGTAATATTTTATGTATACTAATAATATCTTGAAATAATATAGAGCAAATATATATATATATATATATGTAAATCGATTGAGAGAGTTTAGAGAAATGTATTTTCAAGTTTCTATGAAATAATGAAACCTATTGAATTCTATTTATAATAGATTTTTGAATTATTAAAGTGAATTATTAAAGTATGAATTATTAAAGTGAATTATTAAAGTATGAATTATTAAAGTGAATTATTAAAGTATGAATTATTAAAGTGAATTATTAAAGTATGAATTATTAAAGTGAATTATTAAAGTATGAATTATTAAAGTGAATTATTAAAGTTAAAGTAAAGTAAAAGTAAAGTAAAGGTAAAGTTAAAGTATAGTAAAAGTATAAAAACTATGTATGTATAATATGCGTATAAATATATATAATATTAATTTAAATCGTTATATATATTTAATGAAATAAAATATAAATATCGTTATATTTATTATACTGGTTAAGTAATGAGTTGTCAAAAGTGATTCTAGATATTTATAAAAGTTATATACGTTTTAATAATAAAGTTCTTTTTAAACTGAAAACGTTTTTGTACGTTTGAAAATAGATTAATAGAATATTATGGAAACCAATTCTCCACTAGCTTTTGTCTAACTTTCGTAAATGACACTTTTTATTTTTATTTATAAATAGCTTTACAAATTATTCCGAATATCGTTAAGAGGAATAGATTTCTCAAATCATAGTAGACCTCTCAACAGAGACTTGTAATCATAATTCAATGTTTCTGATAATTCAATCATTTAATATATATTTTTTTTAATTTCGTCGATAATCATATTGAAACAAATACATTCATATAAAACATTATACTTTTAAATACTTTGTTGACATTTTCAATTTATAACATATACACATATACATACATATTCATATATGTTCATTTAATGGTTCGTGAATCATTGGAATTTGGTTGAGGTTTAAATGAATGTATAAACATAGTTTAAAATCCTTGAGATTTAACTTAACAAACATTGCTTATCGTGTCAGAATAATATAAAGATAAAGTTTAAATTTAGTCGGAAATTTCCGGGTCGTCACAGTACCTACCCGTTAAAGAAATTTCGTCCTCAAAATTTGATAGAGGTCGTTATGGCTAACAATGAGAATGTTATTATGACGATTATGAAGTTTTATCATGTCTAAGAAGTATGGATAAAATAATTCGATTACTCAAAGCGTATGGGGGAAGTTATCGTAAATGAAGGAAATAAGATTATAGTGATTCGTCATATCTTTTGACGTCATCACAATTGATCTCCGAATTTAAAGAAAATCTTTGTAATCTATGTTGGATTTGATGCTTCGGTGATTAAGGAGTTTATGATTCTCTTCGAATTAATACGATAATCCATCTTGATTTCTCTGTAGGTTATTTCACTATAAATTCACCTCCTTCGTTTCCTTACAACTCACACCTTCTATTTTTTTCTCCCTCAACTCATATTTTAAAGTATTTGTCAATATGCTTCATCCAGTACTGATTCTCGATATACTCCTCACTTTCATATCTGTCGTTCTTCTTTTTCATCTGCCTCTGGAAGAATCTATTTACTTCTACTATACTCTCGGTTTTATAGTGTTTTTAGTTCTTCCGTGTCTTTATATTGCTATATGCATCGATATATACGGTTTATAATTTTTGGGTGGTTGTTGGGTTTTATATCTTCCCTTATATTTCAAAGCCCCTTCTTTTGTCTTCTATAATCATTGACATCCACAGTTAATGCTCCCTTCTATTTGCTGCGATTTATACTCCAATTTCTATTTTGGAGTTTTGTCCTTTCGTTTCTTCTTCTTGCGATTAATCAACGTTTGTAATGGTCCAGTATTCGCAGATATGAATTTCAGAATGAACATAGTTAATGTTCTAAGAAGGAAATGGTAATGGCACGATCTTGATTTGTTAATTTACCAGAATACCCTGAAAAGACCGAATCATCAAGAAAATATATTCTTGATATTTTTAGAGATTAAATAGAATACAAGAGTCGTGTAACATGGAACATGATGACGGCATGGTCTTTGAATCGTCATGTCCCATTAGAAACTCAGCATGACTTACTGTAATATAATCACGTTGATCAAGTGTCATTATATTATACTAACTCATGCTTCAGTTCCCAACACTACTTCAAAACATTCATAATTTAAACTCGAAAGTTTATAGAATATAGAAACTAATAGTTTCTTATATGATGTAACACTGATAGCGCAAAGAGATAAATGACTTCAGATAAGATTAGTTGTGAAAATATCTTCAGAAATATCGCGGATATTTATAATGAAAGATATGATAATATCTTAGAATTTCTAATATTGATGGATGATGATGAAGATTTGTTTGTAAAGGTTTAGAATAAAGAGTAAGGTATTCGTTAATGACTTTAGCAGGCACTGAATCATTTGGATTCTTTGAAGGCAGATTTAGTCTTTGTGATTTGTCCACAGCCTCCTTCATAGTTTGTTCAATCCGTTTTCCGGTTCCAAACCTTCTCTTTTTCTCAGCTTTACCACCTTACTATTCTTTGTCATCAAACTTTTTACTGTTAAGATCGTTTACAGTTTTTGATGCTTCGTCAGCATTTCAAGAACTAGTTTGCAGTTCAAAATATTTTTCAGAACTTCACATTCAAAGTATGTAAGTCCAGGAGATAGACGTTTTACGTACACATATAACTGTTGGCGTAGACATGCTGCGAGATTTCAAAATACTGGTTACTGTTTTTCGATGATTCGTATGAAAATTCTCGTTACAAGATGCGAATGAGTAAATGATGTGATTTCAATAAATATAATGATTTTTCGAAAAGTCAAAGATAATTGAAGTTGTTGGTAAGTTTATTGCTAAGGTGGCGAGATATGAAAGGTCCCCAGTAACGATGACAAAAGGGCAACGTATCTATCGAGGTTATAATAAGACTAGTCCGACTGAAAAGTCGAAGTTGACTTGCTGGAGCTGTGACAAAACTGTCTACTTTGAAAAGGAATTGAAAAGTCATTTTAGCTAATAAATGCCAAAGGGTCTGACACGGATACGCGTCGAACTATGACTTTGGCTTCGAGAGCTTTTTAGGTACATAAATATGGGTAATATGTGGTTGGATCATCATCTCGATTGTTCATTGTTTGAAGTGTCTTCGAAAACTTCGGAGAGTTTGAACACAGTTTGTAATCGTTAATATACATATGATGTTCTAACACGGTTTTGAAGTCAAAGTATAGCTTTGAAAGATGTAGGAATCTAAGAGTGATGTCTTCTGTTAAATCATGATTTGGATTTTGATTTGTCAAAATCAGAATGCGTAATCAAATTTGGGTGAGAATGGTTGTTTTGATTTCTATACAAGAATGTATATTGTTGTGAGATTTTGGGAGTATAGTTGATGATTTGCTTAATCAGATTCGAAAAATGTAATATATTAATTGTGAATTTATATATCTCTCGGGTATTACCTACCCGTTAAAAAAATTTTCACAATTAATATTTTGTACAACAGAATTTTATTACAGTCTTTATGAAAATATATATGTACATATTTTCTTCAGATGTAACATAGATTTAATGAGTTAATATTAAATTAAACTCATTTGATTTACGGTTGAAACTAGAACTGAATAATCCCTAAAGACTTTAGAAATTACATAACTTTTACGGAGTATTTATTCAATAAAATTGAAATTATGAATTAATACTTCGTTATTTGTTGGTGTTTGTAACCCTTGCACCATATTCTCTAAAGCCACTACTCGAGCGCGAAGCTCGTTGACTTCTTCTATTACACCGGGGTGATTGTCGGTTCGGACGAGCGGATAAATAAAATCTAGAATTTGATGTAGTATATAATCGTGACGAGATACTCTGAAAATGAGAGAGAAAATGGTGTTTCGGACCGGTTCGCCGGTAAGTGCTTCAGGTTCATCGCCAAGAGGGCAATGTGGTGGATGGAAGGGATCACCTTCTTCTTGTCTCTAATTATTGAGGAGGCTACGAACCTATTCCCAATTCATTCATAATAGATGATGGCTAATTGATTGATCCATTCCGGTCACACTGCTTTCGGAGCTTGAGTGGGATTCCATATCGGAATTCGAGGGACTTGAACTAATGACGAATTCCATTTCGTTCGATTGAATAAAGAATTTTTTGATATGAAATGATTTTTCGGCTATCGGGTGGTATTCTAATTACATAGAATATCTATATATATAGCGCAAAAGATTTCGTAGATTACGGAGAAAATTACGGGATATGTCAGGCAAAGTTTACAGTAACAGATACGCTAAGATATGGATTAGCAGATACGCTAAGATATGAATTTTGTCTATACACTATTCATGCAATTAATGCAGTAAGATGTGTCTAGACTAAGAATGATAAGCAGGCAATTTCCGACAAAAATGATAAGCAAAACTTTTGACATGCAGACACGGTCGAAGTCCAGGCTCATTAATGCATCCTAATGACTATCAGTTAGACACACTAATGCAGACTTGGTTCGCTAAGACCACCGCTCTGATACCAACTGAAAGGACCCGTTCATATACATTATAAACGATTCACAATAGTTGATTACATCGCGAGGTATTTTGACCTCTATATGATACATTTTACAAACATTGCATTCGTTTTTAAAAGACAAACTTTCTTTACAACGAAAGTTGACGGCATGCACACCATTTCTTAATATATCCAACTATAATTGACATAATAATAATCTTGATGAACTCAATGACTTGAATGCAACATCTTTCAAAATATGCCATGAATGACTCCAAGTAATATCCTTAAAATGAGCTAATGCACAGCGAAAGATTTCTTTAATACCTGAGAATAAACATGCTTTAAAGTGTCAATCAAAAGGTTGGTGAGTTCATAGGTTAATCATAACAATCATTTCAATATATTAATAGACCACAAGATTTCCGTTTATAAATATATGTACACTCGCAAGTGTATAAGAGTATTCTATAAATTGTAGGCACCCGGTAACAAGCCTTAACGTTCATGTTTTACCCTCTGAAGTACACCAGATCAGGTGTGTTTAAAATAACCTCGAAGTACTAAAGCATCCCATAGTCAGGATGGGGTTTGTCAGGCCCAATAGATCTATCTTTAGGATTCGCGCCTACCGTACATAGACAAGTAGTTTAATGTTACCAAGCTAAGGGTATATTTCTGGTTTAAACCCACGTAGAATTAGTTTTAGTACTTGTGCCTATTTCGTAAAACATTTATAAAAAAACAGCGCATGTATTCGCAGTCCCAAAAATATATATAAAAGGGAGCAAATGAAACTCACCATACTGTATTTCGTAGTAAAAATACATATAACGTCATTTAACAAGTGCAAGGTTGGCCTCGAATTCACGAACCTATATTAATTATATATATTTATATGTTGGTCAATATTTGTCTAACAATTTTTGGTCAAGTCATAGTGTACCACAATCCTAATGCTCGAGACTAATATGCAAAAGTCAACAAAAGTCAACTTAACCCAAAATGACTTCTAAAATTTATATGTGTTTATTATATAACTTAACTATAGTCGTTTTATATGTTTAAATATATTTATTAGATTTTATAATAATAAAAGTCATTTATTAATAAAAATTTATATTAACATTTATATATGATAAAATATACTTTTATATATCTTAAGTAGTAAAATTTATAAAGTTCACTTAATATCTTAAAACTATAGTGGTAAGTATTATTAATGTAATTATATTACGCGTGGTGAAAAATATCTTTGTATCCCCCATTTATTTGATAAAATAATATTGATCATAATAATAATAAGTAAAAGTTGTATTATTTTGTAATAATAATTATTATTATTCTATAAAAAAATAACAATATTTATATTTACTAAAAATGTTATTATGATAAAATGATAATACTAACATAATAGTAATAATGATATTTTATAATAACAATGATATTTCTATTAAAATAATAACGACGATAGTAATAATAATCATTTTAACAATAATACTAAAATTCAGTTGACTATAACTTCAAATCCGTTCATCGAAACCATTCGATATCTAAATGAAAAGTTCTTAATTTTTCGCTAGCTTTCCAATGACATGCATATCATATACCCTATCTCAGTAGCATATGTATCTAATTCAGGATTCAACAAACCTATCTAAGGACAATATCGAATGTACAAGCATGCATAATCCTATATACTCGAGCACTAGTCAGGGATACACTATTGATATATAAAAGTTAAGTTATGAGTGCTCACGTATCAATATTGAGATTCAATATTGCAGGAAAGTACGTAGACGCAACGGAGATGATAAACACTAGATTGACCTCACGAGCATACCCATGAACCATACCCATCACCTCCATAGCTATAACCCATAATTTCCTTAGCTTCGACTCATTCAAAAAACTATTTTGAAATCACTCGGACATCGCTCCATCGTAATATTTTATGTATACTAATAATATCTTGAAATAATATAGAGCAAATATATATATATATATATATATATATATATATATATATATATATATATATATATATATATATATATATATATATATATATATATATATATATATATATATATATATATATATATATATATATATATATATATATATATATATATATATATATATATATATATGTAAATCGATTGAGAGAGTTTAGAGAAATGTATTTTCAAGTTTCTATGAAATAATGAAACCTATTGAATTCTATTTATAATAGATTTTTGAATTATTAAAGTGAATTATTAAAGTATGAATTATTAAAGTGAATTATTAAAGTATGAATTATTAAAGTGAATTATTAAAGTATGAATTATTAAAGTGAATTATTAAAGTATGAATTATTAAAGTGAATTATTAAAGTATGAATTATTAAAGTGAATTATTAAAGTATGAATTATTAAAGTGAATTATTAAAGTTAAAGTAAAGTAAAGGTAAATTTAAAGTATAGTAAAAGTATAAAAACTATGTATGTATAATACGCGTATAAATATATATAATATTAATTTAAATCGTTATATATATTTAATGAAATAAAATATAAATATCGTTATATTTATTATACTGGTTAAGTAATGAGTTGTCAAAAGTGATTCTAGATATTTATAAAAGTTATATACGTTTTAATAATAAAGATCTTTTTAAACTGAAAACGTTTTTGTACGTTTGAAAATAGATTAATAGAATATTATGGAAACCAATTCTCCACTAGCTTTTGTCTAACTTTCGTAAATGACACTTTTTATTTTTATTTATAAATAGCTTTACAAATTATTCCGAATATCGTTAAGAGGAATAGATTTCTCAAATCATAGTAGACCTCTCAACAGAGACTTGTAATCATAATTCAATGTTTCTGATAATTCAATCATTTAATATATTTTTTTTTAATTTCGTCGATAATCATATTGAAACAAATACATTCATATAAAGCATTATACTTTTAAATACTTTGTTGACATTTTCAATTTATAACATATACACATATACATACATATTCATATATGTTCATTTAATGGTTCGTGAATCATTGGAATTTGGTTGAGGTTTAAATGAATGTATAAACATAGTTTAAAATCCTTGAGATTTAACTTAACAAACATTGCTTATCGTGTCAGAATAATATAAAGATAAAGTTTAAATTTAGTCGGAAATTTCCGGGTCGTCACACCTGTGAAGGTATGCGTAGCGTACTTCACTTTGTCCTCTTCAGTACACTTACTTATGGCAAACACCGATTTGACCTTCTCGGTCCACCGTTTCAATCCGATCGGTCCTTCGGTTCCATCAAATTACAAAGGTTTGCAGGCAGTGAATTCTTTGTAGGTGCATCCTACACGATTTCCTGTACTGCTAGATCCAAGGTTATTGTTGGTATGTAGCGCAGCCTGTACTGCGGCTATGTTTGAAGCTAGAAAAGTACAGAATTCCTATTCATTCATATTCACAGTGTGTCGAGTAGTCGGTGCCATTTCCTTCAAAATAGTCAAATGGAACAAGTTAATCATACAGAATATTAAGAGTAGTTAATAGTATTTCGTAGCATAATATGAACTCATTTATAAAAGCTTTTTCTTCATATTAGCGTTTTATAAGTTTAAATTCGGGTAGTACCTACCCGTTAAGTTCATACTTAGTAGCTAATATACAATTCAACTACTACAATTCTATATGAAAAACTGATTATAATAATATTTCGCGTTCAAACTTTTACACAATATTTTACAAACTTACAATACCGCTTATTTTACATATAGCATGAAATATAACACACAATAAATTTGATACAAGATGGTTGTGAAGATAATTCTAGCTAGTACACAAGTCGTTCAGCAAAGGCAATAAAGACACGTAATTCATACGTCCAGAAACAAGTCATGCATTCTGGTTTTACTAGAATTACTTCCCATCCTTGGTCTTGTGGAACATAACCGTTATGGCCGTTGATAAGACAACGTGTTGTAACGTCATTAAAGGGACGAGGGTTACGTAATGTCCAACAGTCCCGTAACAATCTAAAAACCTCATTTCTTACCCCAATTACCGACTCCGTCACTTGTGGGAACGTTTTGTTTAATAGTTGTAGCCTGATGTTCTTGTTCTCACTTTGGTGAGAAGCGAACATTACTAATCCATAAGCATAACATGCTTCTTTGTGTTGCATGTTAGCCGCTTTTTCTAAATCACGAAGTCCAATATTCGGATATATTGAGTCAAAATAATTTCTTAACCCATTGCGTAAAATAGCATTTGGGTTCCCCGCAATATATGCGTCAAAGTAAACACATCGTAACTTATGGATTTCCCAATGTGATATCCCCCATCTTTTGAACGAAAGCCTTTTATAAACCAAGGCATTCTTGGAACGTTCTTCGAATGTCTTACAAACTGATCTCGCCTTAAATAGTTGTGCCGAAGAATTCTGACCGACTCTAGACAAGATTTCATCAATCATGTCTCCGGGTAGGTCTCTTAAAATATTGGGTTGTCTATCCATTTTGTGTTTTTATACTGTAAAATAGACAAGAGTTAGATTCATAAAAAAAAATACTTATTAATACAAGCAATTTTTACATATATCATAAAGCATAAGCACACTATATTACATATATTACACCACACGAATACAACTATCTTATTCCGACTCGCTTGTTTCTTCTTCTTCGGTTTTGGTTCGTTTTGCCAAGTTTCTAGGGATATATGATGTTCCCCTAATACGAGCCGTCGTTTTCCACACTGGTTTGAAAAACCTGGTGGTTTAGAGGTTCCCGGGTCATTGTTACAACTTAAGGACTTCGGGGGTTGACGATACATATAAAGTTCATCGGGGTTGGAATTAGATTTCTCTATTTTTATGCCCTTTCCCTTATTATTTTCTTTTGCCTTTTTAAATTCAGTTGGGGTAATTTCTATAACATCATCGGAATTCTCGTGGAATCCGATTCATCGGAGAATTGGTAATCCTCCCAATATTTTGCTTCCTTGGCGGAAACACCATTGACCATAATTAACCTTGGTCGGTTGGTTGAGGATTTTCTTTTACTTAACCGTTTTATTATTTCCCCCACTGGTTCTATTTCTTCATCCGGTTCCGATTCTTCTTCCGGTTCCGATTCTTCTTCCGGTTCCGACTCTTCTTCCGGTTCCTCTTCGGGAACTTGTGAATCAGTCCACGAATCATTCCAATTTACATTTGACTCTTCATTATTATTAGGTGAGTCAATGGGACTTGTTCTAGAGGTAGACATCTATCACATAATATCAAACGCGTTAAGAGATTAATATATCACATAATATTCACATGTTAAAAATATATAGTTTCCAACAAAATTTGTTAAGCAATCATTTTTCAAGTAAACACGGTCGAAGTCCAGACTCACTAATGCATCCTAACAAACTCGATAAGACACACTAATGCAAAATTCTAGTTCTCTAAGACCAACGCTCGGATACCAACTGAAATGTCCCGTTCTTATTGATTAAAAACGTTCCATATTAATTGATTTCGTTGCGAGGTTTTGACCTCTATATGAGACATTTTTCAAAGACTGCATTCATTTTAAAACAAACCATAACCTTTATTTCATCAATAAAGGTTTAAAAAGCTTTACGTAGATTATCAAATAATGATAATCTAAAATATCCTGTTTACACACAACCATTACATAATGGTTTACAATACAAATATGTTACAACAAAATAAGTTTCTTGAATGCAGTTTTTACACAATATCATACAAGCATGGACTCCAAATCTCGTCCTTATTTAAGTATGCGACAGCGGAAGCTCTTAATAATCACCTGAGAATAAACATGCTTAAAACGTCAACAAAAATGTTGATGAGTTATAGGTTTAACCTATATATATCAAATCATAATAATAGACCACAAGATTTCATATTTCAATACACATCCCGTACATAGAGATAAAAATCATTCATATGGTGAACACCTAGTAACCGACATTAACAAGATGCATATATAAGAATATCCCCATCATTCCGGGACACCCTTCGGATATGATATAAATTTCGAAGTACTAAAGCATCCGGTACTTTGGATGGGGTTTGTTAGGCCCAATAGATCTATCTTTAGGATTCGCGTCAATTAGGGTGTCTGTTCCCTAATTCTTAGATTACCAGACTTAATAAAAAGGGGCATATTCGATTTCGATAATTCAATCATAGAATATAGTTTCGCGTACTTATGTCTATTTTGTAAATCATTTATAAAACCTGCATGTATTCTCATCCCAAAAATATTAGATTTTAAAAGTGGGACTATAACTCACTTTCACAGATTTTTACTTCGTCGGGAAGTAAGACTTGGCCACTGGTTGATTCACGAACCTATAACAATATATACATATATATCAAAGTATGTTCAAAATATATTTACAACACTTTTAATATATTTTGATGTTTTAAGTTTATTAAGTCAGCTGTCCTCGTTAGTAACCTATAACTAGTTGTCCACAGTTAGATGTACAGAAATAAATCGATAAATATTATCTTGAATCAATCCACGACCCAGTGTATACGTATCTCAGTATTGATCACAACTCAAACTATATATATTTTGGAATCAACCTCAACCCTGTATAGCTAACTCCAACATTCACATATAGAGTGTCTATGGTTGTTCCGAAATATATATAGATGTGTCGACATGATAGGTCGAAACATTGTATACGTGTCTATGGTATCTCAAGATTACATAATATACAATACAAGTTGATTAAGTTATGGTTGGAATAGATTTGTTACCAATTTTCACGTAGCTAAAATGAGAAAAATTATCCAATCTTGTTTTACCCATAACTTCTTCATTTTAAATCCGTTTTGAGTGAATCAAATTGCTATGGTTTCATATTGAACTCTATTTTATGAATCTAAACAGAAAAA